>NW_006921546.1:662963-695775 GCF_000340215.1 Pseudocercospora fijiensis CIRAD86
CACCTCAACACTCCCAAACCTCTACCCCTACCTATCCCCGAATAAACAGTCCCTTATTATCTAACCTAACGGCATTACGCTAGGTTATATACGTCGGAGCAATATATAGCGAGAAAAATAAAGGTATAGTTATAGGATACTCTAAGAGTAAGTAAGGCGACTCGGTCGTCCTTTTGCGATACTCTTACCGCCTTTACCCTAGCTATAATCTAGCTCCGTAGTATAATAGCGGCGCCGCGTATTAGATAGGGTTTAGCTTCTTATTCTGCTAGAGGCCCGCTCTTACTACCGGCGTAGTTCGTATCTCGAGCTTAACTTTACCTACGCCTTTGCCCTAGCTATAATCTCGCTCTATATTATAATAGCGGCGCCGCGTAGTAGATAGGGTTTAACTTCTTATTCTACTAGAGGCCCGCGATAGCCGTAGCCGTAGTTCGCGTCTCGAGCTTAACTTTACCTACGCCTTTACCCTAGCTATAATCTTACTCCGTAGTATAATAGCGGCGCCGCGTAGTAGATAGGGTTTAGCTTCTTATTCTACTAGAGGCCTACGATAGCCGTAGCCGTAGTTCGTATCTCGAGCTTAACTTTACCTACGCCTTTACCCTAGCTATAATCTTGCTCCGTAGTATAATAGCGGCGCCGCGTAGTAGATAGGGTTTAGCTTCTTATTCTACTAGAGGCCCGCGATAGCCGTAGCCGTAGCGTCCTCCTCGCGATACTCCTTATCGCCGGCGTAGTTCTTATCTCGAGCTTAACCTTATCTACGCCTTTACCCTAACTATAGTCTAGCTCCGTACGTATAATAGTAGCGCTATATAGTAAATAGTATCGTAGCGCCGAGTATAGTTCTAGCTAGCGCGCTAGTTGCTAATCGCTCTAGCTACGGTTGCGGGGTTGTTTAACTAATCGCCTATACTATATAACCTAGTCGACTATATTCGATTTCCTAGCCTAAAGTCTATACTATATATATTCTACTTAATACTAGAACGATAGGGAACTTCGATAATATAGATAAGGTAAAGGATAGTTAAGAGTCGTAGTACGCGGTTAAGTCGTTAGTACTTAATCGAGTCGATAAACGTAGTAGCTAGTTAGCCTTTCCTAATATAGAGGACTCGGTTAGATAGATTAAACGAAGTATTCGAATCTCGGGCAGGGTAGCGCTATATATCCGTAAGAACAGACCGCCGCTATTTATATAATAGAAGACGAATAAAGAACTATAAGACGAAGTAGAGCGGTTAGTACTAGAGTTAGAGCAATTACGTAAATAGGTTGCGTTTCTATTACGAAAACAATAGGTATATAATAATCTTATACTCGATACGTAAAGGTAGTAACGGAATATAGGGAAACATACTATACGGATATATAGTAAGAGGGGATAGGAAGGGTAGGGCGGTAGTTTAGGTAGCTTCCTAATACGTCGGTTTGCCGATTAGCAACCTAAGCTAGACTAAGTCGGATAGCTAGTCGGTTATCGAGTCGTATCGCTAATTTAAAGGGTAGAGCGGTAGTCTAGGTCGCTTCCTAATATATAGGCTTGCCGACTCGTATCCTAAGTTAGTTATCGAGTCGTATCGCTAATTTGTACCTATAGTAGTAGTTATTAATATTAGGCGCGGATAAACACAAAGTTAGGGCTTGCTTTGCTTATATTAACATTTTATAGCGTATCTGCTATATCGACGTCGACTCTATATACTACTTCCCCCGCTTGTAATACTAGCGCCGACGTACGCTATAGCTATATCCTATTATACTTTACCCTTTTTCCTCTTTTTTTCCTTCTCGAAGCCGAGCGATTATTATATATCCTAAGCTCGTACCTATCTACTTATAACCTATACTGCCTATATAATTATAACCGATACTATTACAAATCGGTACGACTCCGTAAAATCTACCCTCTAAACGCCGGCCGCGCGAGATACTCTTCTACCTATTTAAATGTTAGCCTCCGGAGTCTAGTAATTATCGATAATAATAGCGGTGTCCGTAGGGAGGAGGTTTATACTAGTTGTAATCTAGCTTGTATATACTACTATAAGCCACTTCTCGTCGCTATATCTATTTACTTTATTCCTTATAGATACGAACTCTTTAGTAAGGTCGGCCCTAGTAGTATCGGTCTAGCTACTCTAAGTATCGATAAGGATTCTATATACTATATTGCTAGTGCTTAAGATATTATCGTAATACTCGGAGCCTTTTTTCTATATAGCTAGCTACTAAAGATACTATAAAAATGTTAGTCTTATATACTTAGTAGATAGGGGGCAGATAGATATATACTAAGTCTACTACGAAGACATTCTACGGCTTAAAGCTAGCTAGTATAATCTTACTTCTATACCTATACTAGCGCTACTTGCTACGCTTAATTCGGATTATATACCGTAGCGACACTATAACCGGCTCGTTATATAGTGTTAGTATATAGTCCTAGAGGTAGGGATGCGATAAACCGTAGTCGCGTATCCTAAGAAGTATGTTTTTAATATCCTATAGTGTAAAAGTACTAAGTTCCTTAATTAAGTCCTTATCGCCCCCCTATAGTACGAGAAGTAGCGATAGAAATATAGTAAAGACCCGTATTATCTTAGACACGTATGTAAATTTAATATCTTCCGCTACCTTCTATTCTTCGACCTACTCGCTTAATACTAGATCTTCTATAGATTTAAATTGCAAGCCGATATTAAAATAGGAATATAGTAGATAATCGATAGCTAGTACGCGCGGAGTATTAGGTATAGGTTGCTATATTAGCGTCTTCTTAAGGCGAACTATTTTTGTTAGTAACTAGGGGCGAAACTTGTCGAGCGCCCGAGTATCTTTATCTGTAATACTTAGTTCTATTCGACCTACGGTCGCGTTAGAGTATTCGGATTATAAGTACTCAGAAACCTAATTGCTAATATACCTAGCCGAGTTAGAGATATTACTATTATCGCTAAACTAGAAGTTACGTTCTATATCGCGCGTCTCTTTAGTTAATAGCGATTAGTCGACGAAAGTAAACCGTACTATAGAAGGCGACTAAATAGGGCAGAGGTACCCCTTTATATTACAGGCGTTAACGTATCTCTATACCGAGGCAGTTGCGATAATAGCTAAATTAGATAGTTTGCTAAAGAGGGTGCTACTTAGGCTAAGAACGAAAGGATAGCCTATAAGACTAGCGACGGTAGTCTACTCTTTAGCGCTATATATCTTAGTAATATAAAACTTATCGACGATAATAGTCGTAGCTAGTATACGAAGTAGCGGCGGTTTTAAATTAGATTTAGCCGACCGTATCTAAGACTTCTATTTCTTAGCTCGTTTGTACGTTATAAAATCTAGTACGTTAGATATTATAGTCGAGGTAGTAAGAAGGATCTATTTATAGTACTATAAATAAGGGGGTACTTCTATATCCTCGTATTTAAGTAATAAGCGTACTAGGACGCCTTTTATTAACTACTACTTATCTACAACCTTTATACCGAACACTTGTTCTAGTTCTAGCCGAGTCGGGAGCGCTATATAATCGAGATAAAGAACGTTATCGATATATACGACCTAGTTATAGTTCTACGGACTAGCTCTATTACGTCTCTTATCTTTCGTTAGCTTACTAGAGTCTTTTATAAGACATACGAATATAGCTCCGGGTAGTATAAAGTTATCGATCTTATATATCTAGTTTTCGGCTAGCTACTTTAGAATATAGATAACGTAAACGCTAGGGCGGATAACCGGCTTTGTACTACTAGCTAATACCTACGGATCGAACGTAATTTTCTTATTTAGCCGAAGTTCTAGGTTAACCGACGAATTAGATAGCCGAAAAGAATAGGCGTTAGCAGTTAATAGCCCGTTATTACTCTATACCCTCTACTATATCGAGGTTATAGCGACGTACCCTAACGTATATACCGTCTTACCTATATCTACGTCTATACTACTAATATAGAAGTCCGCGCTAGTAACGGAAGCTAGAAGCGTCTAGGTAATTGTATAGAATTAGTAAGACTTTAACGGACGAGTCGATCTCTAATTAGGCGGAATAACGCCTATACGCGGCGAAGTCTAAAAGGGATCGAGCAGTCTAAAATCGTATATTAACTTAAAGTTCTTAGCGTCGAGGTAGGAGTATACGTTACTAGATAACTGCTTCTCGACGTCGGTTTCTATATCTAAATCTATCGACTAGCTAGGTATCGCCGACGAGATCTAATCGACAAAATCTACTAACGTCTAGATCGGTAGAGGGTCGGCTTAGACTTCTACTTATATATCCGGTAGTCGTACGGCGAGTTCGGGCTTATTCGGATCTAGTAGCGATACGATCTAACTCGGTAACGACTCGATCTATTTCTAGCGAATTCGATCTCGCTTTAAGTCGATTATATCTCTAGCCTTCTTACTATTAGTATTATCGGCTTTGCTCGATTTAATTTTTCTATCGTCCTTAGTATTATTACTAGTATTTATCTACGCCGGAGGTTGTACTAGGGATAGTGCTAGTCTATTTAAAGGTAGCTATATCTTAGGTAGAGTAGAAGCAATATAGGCCTTTATCGTATACTCTATTATATCGGGCTATACGGAACGGACGGCCGTTCGAACCGAATCGTTAAGAGCGACTAGAAGTAAAGTAGTATTCCTATTATAACCGTTATCGCGGAGTATCTTATTAACTGCCTTATCGATAGCCTACTAAATCGCTATTATATCCGTAGCGACGTCGGCTATAGCTTTTCGCGTAGCTACCTACCGGGCTACCTCTTACTCTTCCTATATCCTCCGGAATCTATCTACGATAACCTGTTTATAGCGCTCGTAATCGGCGCGATTCTTACGAGCGAGTCGGTCGTCCTTAGCTTACTTAATAGCCGATTTCGTAGGCGACTATAGACCCTAACCGATATTAATTTCGGTAGGATTACCGGCTATAGAAGCACCGTACTAAGTTAGGTCGATAGTTCTAGAAGCCTTTAGTAGGGACGGTCGACAATATATAGAAGGTATCCTAGTATAGTCCGTTATATTTTTACCGACGAGGAAATCGAGTCTAGTAGAAATCCTAGTATCTAAGCTATTATATATCTCTATAGCTAGGGAGTGGAATATCGGATTAGTCTTATATTTAGAAAGACCTTTAGGGCCGCGAGCTAGATCGATTACTGCGAAGAATTCGTACTTCTACTATTCGGGCGATAGTAATAACTCTCGTACGAGCTAGAGCCGTAACAAATCCTTTATACTCCTATTATTAGAAGTCTTCGATTGCAGGACAGACTAGTAATTTAAGCTAAATACCTCGTAGTCTACCGTTAAAGGTAACCGCTAGTCGATAATACTAAACTATAACGTAATCTTAGCCCGGTCCGGCTTAATAGGGCGTAGCGCGTCGGATATTACTAGATTAGTATCCTTACTACTATGCGAATCTCCTAGCGTTATCTTCTTAAATAGCCGACCGGCTCTACTAGTCTTACTAGTAGAGGTAGAACTTGCTCTATACTTAGGTATAGAGGGCGTAGTTTGTCGGGATCTATTAGTCTCGCTCTCGGATATGTCTTCCTTTTTAGTATTATTACCGGCCGGTAGGGTAAACTTATCCCTTATAACCTTCTATATAAGGCGGTATACTAAGTAGACTATAGACCTCTAAATTTTATTATTCGGACTATTTATATTATCCTACGGAAGTATTCCCCTAACGTACTACTTCGGAGCCTATTTAGGATCTTTAAAGTACTATTCGGGCATTAATAGCCTACGTCTAGGTTTAGTAGGATAGTTAAGGTTGCTAGCAATAGCGTATACTATATATTTCTCTTCCTTACGATGCCCCTTAACGGGCTAGCGAAGCTACTTCCCCTTTAACTAGTTAAATAAAAAATGTTTCTCTAGATACGAAAGGAGCCTTTTTATTGCTAACGTAAGAAGAGGCTTGTCGATGCTATATAGGTTTAGTATAATATATTTAGGGACGTCTTTGCTGCTATTTAAGGCTTTAATTAGTAGCTCGTTGTTATTTAGCTAGTCCTCGACATTCGTAGAGACTACTATTTCGGTAAAGGTAGTAGGCGACGAGTTTATAACTAGTATATAGTATTAGCATATAATAGGTTATACTAATTAGTAATACTTATATAGTAGAGGTTAGAGACTATAGATCGATAACGACGTATACTATCCGAGAGTAGTAGAAAAGCTAATAGAGGTAGTAAAATTCGCTATATATTAGGGTCGGCGGAGGTAAGAATAGAAGCGGAGAGCTACTTATACCCGCCGACCCTAACGCGAGCCGTTAGAGTTGCGTTATACAATAAGTATCTATATATACTAGCTTAACGCTAGTCGAGTACAATAGCTAAGTTATATAGTGCGGCCTATATATAAGTTAGAATAGGGCATTAGCGAAGGAAATAATATACTATACGTACGATAGGGAGGGTAAGGGGGTATATATATATAGAACAGGTATATTAGTACAAATTAATAGTAAATATTAAAGAAGGTAGTAATTAGGAAAGGTAACGACCTTAAATACCTACCTCGTAATTAGGTCGGTTAGCGAGTCGGGCCTAACTAGCTAATAAATCGACGAAGTAAGGCATCTAGCGCTTAAGTATATAATAGTTTAGTTACGCAACTAGTAACCGAAGTAATAAGGCTATAGATAATCGTTATAGTATAAACTCCTATACGATAGACGGTTCTAGATATAGGACTAATAAGTCGTAGTAAATATAGTACTACGTAATAAGTAATCGAAAGTTAGTAATATAAATATAAGCCTATCTATAGTAGAGTTGCGACTACGATCGCCGGCGCGAGACGCGAGTGCTAATAAGCTACGTAATATAGCTAAATTAACCGATCTAAGTCCTTATAGTAACTAACAATTATTATACGATAGCGAGTAGACTAGACCTACTATAGTACGAGGGTATAGGCTAGTAAGGCGGTTAGTCTTAGGACCCGAGAGCAAGGTATATAAATAGTTCGAGCTAACGATTAAGATAGTATGTTTTCTATAGATGCTACTAACTCTATCGGCGGCGAAAAGGCATATATTTAGCTATAACGAGTAGTAAACAAAGGTATAAAACGATCGAAATATTCTATAGATCGTATACTAGAGTAGTAGTCTAAGTAGGAGGCCGAATAAACGACTGTATATAAATCCGTAGCAATATAATACACTAGGCGTAAGGTTAAGAAGCGAGATAATAGATAGCGTAATTTGCCGAACCCGCTACCGAAGTTAGTAATAGAGGATATAGAAGTCGTCTAGTAGGCTTAGTACCCGATTCGATACCGAATTAGGGCCCGAGTCGGTATTAGCAAACCCCGCGACTAGAGTAGTTCTAGTTTCTACTACTAACTAACGTCGACTTTCTACTACGCTATATATATAACTACCGCCTTTAAGAATACTACGTACTTAACTACCTTGCGATTAATATTTAATAGGCGGTATTACCCGCGGCCTTAGCCTATCGCCGTCGATATACTACGCATTTTACGCTAGCGTCGAGAGGTTAATTTAGGAGTCTAGTTAGATTAGTAGCACGTTCCGATTACTATTATTACTAGAACGCCGAAGGACGCAAGGTTACCTATACGACCTAGTATTAATAGACGAGAAATACGAAGAAGAGTTCCCTAAGGTAGTAAAGTAGATCTATATAGTAGAGAGACAGACTACGTTTAGGTACCTAGTATATAAGATTTGTTCTAATTATCGCCGACGGACGAGACGAAAAACGGTATATATAATAACGCGTAGAGTCGGCGATACTAGCGATTGCGCGGAAATTGCTATATCTACGGATACTAGACTAGCGACACTAGAAGGATCTAGAGCGGTACCGCCGTACCGTATACTAAATAATATATAGTAGAGTATAGTTATAGTATAAGAGTAGAACGGGAAGGTAAAACCTATATATCGACTATATAAACTCGATTATCGCTAGCCTATAGTTAGAGGCCGCGCGTTAGTAGGAGTCGATAATATAGACCTCGAACGATTAGTTAAGATACTACGGGTAGATTGTAGTTTCGAAGCTAGAGTCGACCCCTTATATTAGATAAGCGACTAATATAGATACGTTCGAATTAACAATAAGCGATAGTAGAGGTCTAGTCTATCCGATATATTAGGTAGAGGCCTATAGCTACGATTTGCAATCTATAGGCAAATTAAGGAGGCAGAACGAGCGTAAATATAAACGTAGAAAAGCAAGATAAATAATTAATTTTACTAAGTCCGATATAGAAGTCCTACTCTGATAGTAATAGGTACTAATCTATTTATTAAACGGAAGGTAAGATACCCCGGCTACGATAAGCACTTCGCTTTAATCTTAGATATATACTAATATATAGTAAGTATATTACGTATAGCAGTCTTAAGCGCTACGATCTCTTCCTTTATCTATTTAATCTCGGCCTATATTTAAGTACCCTAATCGCGCTATAGCGATAGCGGACTCGGGGTAGCGCGATAATTAAGGAAAGGCTAAATTAGCTACGACTAGTAGTCGTTAGGCTAGGGTAGATTATATACCTCTAGCTAATCTATTTCGAATTGTATCTATCGAGTATAGGGCCTCTATAGTATTATTAACCTCGAATTAGCTAAACACACCGATAGAGATAGTTCTAACTAACCCGTAATACTACGAGGCGGCTTCGAAGGTATATATTCGACCTAGCGGATTAGCTAACGCCGATTGATTTACCGATAAAGAATATATATCTATATATACTATAGTAGCGACCGAGCGAGGAATAAATAGTCTAAATGCGCCGATTGCTTTAGTATAATATCGATAGTGTTGCTATATGCCGTCGGCATAGACTATAATAATTACCGCTAGACTAATAATAGCGCTAGATTAATAGTTCCCGAATCCGACTCGCTACTAAATCGGGCTAGCGTCGATAAGGTACGAAAATAGCGAATAGTCTATAGGCTACGATTATACTTTAGCGTTAGCGGGGCATATCCGATAGGACTAATAAGCGATTATAGATAGCGACTCGGGCAGTCTATATAGGAGTAGAAGATAAAACCGCAATTTAATACCTCCCTTTTCGTAGGGTAAATAAGTACGAAGACGCGTATAGTCTAATATATACTACGTTAGATTCGTAATAATACTACTACTCGTTATAGTATACTTAGGATAGGTCGCAACTACGAAGAAGATAAATACAGAACTAAGTCGTTATCTAACTCGATAGAGTTAGATAGGGATACTAGATTCGAAGAAGAAAACGGGGAGGAGACTCGTTTATATATAGCGACTAGTATTAGATCGAAATTTATAAAGGTAACGTATACTAGAGTACGGCGATAGAGGACTAACGTAACTAGTATAAGGGTAAGAATAGCAAAGATCCGGCAAGGCTAAAAGCCTAAAACGGAAGTACGGCGACGATAGGGCAGATTAGAGCGACGATATAAAGCTATTAAAACGACGTAAGAAGCGAGACAAAGGCTTAACGACTTCTAGTAAAGAACGTTTAAATCGAAAGAAGGGCTTACTCGAAGTAAGGGAGCAAATCTTATATAACGAAACGCGTCGTAAACTATTCGCTATTATTAGCTAGTAACCGGCCCTATATACCTAGGCTAAGTTTTAAGCCTATATAAGAGGCCTCCTTCTATATTATAGATAGAGCACTAACCTCGTATAGCACATTGTTTATATTACACTTCTATAATGCCTATATTGTAGGGCTCTAGTTATTAGCCTAAGTAACGGTCTTGTTATCCTATTATACTAAATATAGCTGCCTATATTGCTATAGGTTATATTACCCTCGGTTGCCTATACTATTACTACTAGTAGTAGTAGTAGTATTAGTTTCCGTCCTTTATTAGAGCCGAAGGTAGGGCTATCTCTTTATATCTAATAGGTTCGGGTATGTCGAAGGTAGTCCTAGGGTACGAATAGCTATAACTAGAGCGAGGGCACAATAAGAGCCTACGATATAGACGATATAGAAGTATCTCGAGGGGCTATTACGATAAGTAAAGGAACCTCTTAACGAGGGCATCTCTTTAACCCCGAAAAGCTACAAACCCTTAGGACTATTATAGCTTAGGGCCTAGTCTATAACTATAGCTAGCTTCTAAGGACTCGGCTCCGGGTCGAAGACCTATTTAGTACCGCTTACTCGAGATAAGCCCCGCCTAAGGAGGAGATAGATTAATTACCTATTAGCCTTGCTTAGTTTGCTAAGACTATTAATCGATAGTAAATACAGATTATAGGTCGGATAGCCGGGGAGTCCCCTATTAATCGGGTAGAGCGTTCCTAGATTCGTAGCCTCGCTTAGATAGTGCTTAGCCTTCTACTAGAAAAAGAAGGCTACCGCCCCCCTGCCTAGCTAAAGGAGATACGAGCTAGTTTCTAGGATCTAGGTATAAATAGAGATTATAGTCTCTTCCTCCGAGCGGCTTTCGTTAAAATTTACTAAACTAAGCTCCTAGAGGTAGTTAGGCGACCTCTAGGAGGCTAAATCCTAATGCTACCCTAGGGGTAATACTAGGAGAAACAGCCTAATATACTATTCTCTCGCGTAGCAACATTATAACAAACTAAATATACTAAAAACACATTTATATAGCATTTTATTTCTACTTTATATAGCACTTTATTTCAACTATTTTACTAATAATCGAATAAGCTCTAGCTCTAGCGAAAACGAGTATTAAGAATTAGCGGAATCTTCTAAATCCGAAAACGCCCCTAATCCTATTAACGAAGAAATTAGGCGGCGACTAGTTAATATAAGCGAGCCTCCTACGCCCTCTACGCTAGAGGCACTCTATACTATCCTTATAAAGATAATAGAGAAGCAAACTAAGCTTCTCCGTTAAAATAAGCGTCGCCCGCTAGAACTAGGGAGTAGTACAAATCCCTTATTCGAAGGATAGAACGCTATAGCATATATAGAGCGTTTTAAGGAAAGCTTAATTAAGTACGAGCTCGATAGAGAGTCCGACTAGTATAAGATCTAGTCCCTTACGAGGACTACTAGTACTAAGCTTTACCGAACCCTTAGAACCCTAGTTAGCTACCTAGAAAAGGACGACAAGTCTAATACTAACTAGGAGACCTTTAAGTTAGCCTTTCTAAGGGAGTATCGGGAGCGCGATAGCCGTTATATTAAAGGTAGCCGCGCGTAGCTCGAGGCCCTCTACTTAGTAAGGCGCACTAAAGATAACAACCTAAAGGGGTATATCTATGAATTTGTCGAGTTAGCGGACGGTATCGAGTAGAGTAACCTCGAAAACTCTTAGAGAACGAGGCTACTCCTCTAGGGATTGCCGTAGCCTATAGCTTAGCATATCTTCCGTCGCTATAAGCTTAGCGAGGCCGATCCTAAGAGCTTTAGGAAATATAAAGAGGTCCTAGTATATATTAAGGCTAATATTAATAGTACTGCCGATACGAGGAAGTTTATCTATAGCGAAGACCGGAATAACCTAGCGTAGGTTAGGAAAGAAGCTATAGGAAGCAAGGGACCTAAGTTCCTTCCTAAATCGCAAAGTAGTCCTAAGACCGTAACTCCTACTATTACTAAGCACTCTTAAGACGTTACGGACTTAGCTAAATCCCTAGCCCGACTTAACCTAAATACGAAGGCGTTATAGCGAGTTAGGGAAGTTATCGATACTACTATACTAGGCGATATACTACTAGTCTACTAGGTTTTAGACCCTAACTACCCTAAAGCCCCTTTAGTAGATATCTACGCTATATAGAAGATCTATTCTAACTTAGATAGCAAGTGCTAGATATATAGCGGTTACAAATATATCTAATCGTCCTACCCTATCTAGAAAGAGCTTCTTAATAGGAAGCTTATTATATAAGTAAATAGTCGATTCTACTATATAGATACCGGCGATAAGATTGATTTCGAATAGAATCGAAGAGCCCTAAAGCTACCTTAACTAAGGACCCTTCTAGAGAAGAAGTATAGCGGTAAGATCGAGTTTAAGGATACTAGGAATAGTACCCTCGCCGCTATTGCTAAACGAGAAACTTAGAAGGTTAGGGCTAAATAGGTTAAGGAGCGAAGTAGTAACGGTACTACTAAGCCCGTTAAAGTTAACTTTGTTTCTTAGGACCCGGACGCAGTTACTAACGTTTACGCGGTTACTAAGAATAGTATAGATGTCTACGCTACTATAAGGTCCTAAACTTAGTCCTAAAATAAGGGTAAGAGCCCGTAGAACCCTACTCGCCCTAGTGCGGCAGCCCCTACTAGGGTACTAAAGAACAAGGCGGCCGATAAGGCTAAATAATAGCGAGAGTTAACCGCTAAAACTAAGACTCTCTAGATAGCTATAGACCGCGCTACCCGATCTAGCACCGTACCTAGCACCCTACCTATAGAGAGCCTAGTCGTCCTAGAGACTCTAGAGGTCGATATAGAAGATATTACTACCGATATTAGTAGTACCCTAGGCCTAGCTAATCTACCGGCCTATAAGCGGAAGTTATCCGATCTAAAGAGCTTTCGCTTTAATAGGTATATAAACAAGTATAGTGCTAGCCTAGCTAACTCTATAGATACAAAGGCAAACGCTCTCTTCTAGGCTTTATAGTTCTTAGACCTTAAGTCTAACGTTTCTATAGGAGAGCTACTAGTATACGGTTTGCCTACTAACCTATTCTAGAGCCGAATCCCTAACGATACTACCTTTATAAAAGACCTCGCTACCCTCCGATAAAAATAGGGACGAGAAGACTATATCGACGTCTCTTCCCTATAATTCCTTCCTAAATTTTTAAGTACCTAAGAGTTAGTAGAAGGCGAATCGGTAACCTACGAGAACTAAGAGACTATCGATAATACTAACGAAGAGGGAGTTAAGGAGATAGGCTAAGGGGATAGTAATAATGCCGACCCTACTCTAGTTTTAGTTTCTATTAAGGCTATCCGATTTACTAGCTAACAAATCGGTCGAGCGGGACCTCCTCGACCTAAGGAACTTTACTCTATCCCTAATAATATAGACCTTTCCGTAGTTACCCGTTCCTTCGCCGTCGTCCCTACTATTTATATTTAAGTTACTATCGGAAGCTATAGTTATCAGATACTAGTAATACTTAATAATAGTTTAGAGTTACTTATTATAAGTAAGCGTTAGGCTAAACAACTTAGGCTACTAATAAATAGAGACATTTCCCTCGGTATATATAGAGTAAATAGAGAGGTTACGCTAGTAGGTGCCTACTATAATATTATAGTAGACGCCTTCGGTATATGCTTTTCCTTTACCTTCTAGATTGCCGCCGACCTAAACACGCTAATTATTCTAGGTCGACTATAGTCTTATATAACCCGGAATATCTAGCGTAACTGCGACGATAGCTCCTAGGAGGGAACTATCGCTAACTAGAAGGGCAACCGAGTCGTATTTACTAGTTATATCGGCAATACTAGCTACAAGTCCTACGAGGATATCCTTGCTACTTCTAGACGGTCTTTAGGAAACGCTACGGCGCGGTTATAAGACCGGCAATCTACGCTATAAGTTAGTATAGCTTAAATAGGTTATTTCTAGAAGTGCGCCGCTCTATACGTTAAGGCAAGTTTCTAGGTTCTATACTAAGAAGACGAATACTCGAAGCGATAGCGAGTATAATATAACGACTACCTACTATACGAGTTAAAGTAATAATACTATCTTATATATCGTCGCCGGAGGCATTATTACTAGACGCGGGCCCGTCCGAACTAACTAATTAGAGCGCGAGTCTAATACTATCCTAGGGGTGTTATTGCGAATCTAACGTTTTCGCCGGCGTTATAAATTAGGACTACTAGTTATATACCTATCGACTTAAAGAGACTTCTAAAGAAGTTTACGCGCTGTTTTGTTACGCTAATCTCTAGGCCTAGCGACAAAGAGAGCGAGCTCGGGTTCGACAATCGATTAGTATATATACCCTATATAAGAGGGTAGCTAACAAGATTAAGCCTATAAAGGGCAGCGTATATATTACCGATAGGTCTAATCCTAGCGGGAATCCTAACTAGCGACAAAAGTGTCTTAATTAGGAAGCAATATTGCTACCTAGAGATAGTCCGTACGACTAGAGATATATTACTAAAAAGTTCTCTACTATTCCTAGGGGTTTAAGGCTAATACCGGAAAGGCTTACGAAGATTAAACCTAGTATAGAGCTTTTAGAACGTAAACTAGACCTGCTATACGAGCTTCTATATAATCGCGAGGCCGTATTAGTATATAACTTCACTTACCTAGGCAGAATTAACCCGGAGGTTGCCCCTCCGTAGAAGATCCGAACAATCGAATATAAGCCTTAGGCCTACCTAGGTTTTAAGCTAAACCTAAGCCTACGAGGTATAGTCGAGGATATAATACGGCAGCGCGTAAAGGCTAGCATACTTAAGCCTTCCTATGCCTCGTATCGCAATCTATACTTCCTAGTTTAAAAGAAGATAGCTCCTAGGGAACTAAAGAAGTACCGTTTAATTAATGCTATATAAAAGTTTAACGCAGTTACGATTAGAGATACTAACTTTCCTCCGGAGACTAATAGGTTCTCGGAAGCTTTTACTAACTATATTATAGCCTTACTAGTTAACGTTTTCTCGGGCTACGACTAGATTCCTCTCTACCCTAATAGCCGGGACTTTACTAGTTTCGCAATACCTCTTAGGCTCTATAGACAAACTACCCTTCCCTAAGGGGCAACTAACTTAGTAGCTTAGTTCGTTCGTATTATAAACTAAGTCCTCGCGGCCTATATCTCCTATATAGCGATGCCTTTCCTCGACGATATCGGCGTTAAGGGCCCTAAAACTAGGTATAATAATAAAGAAGTAAACCCTAGTATCCGTAGGTTCTTTCTCGAATATATCTAGAACCTCGATAGTGTCCTCTACGACCTAGAGCGAGCTAATCTAACGGTCTATAGAGAAAAGCTTTAGCTCCTATATAAACGAATAAACATTGTCGGGTTTGTAACCGATAAGAACGGCCGCTATCCTAATAATATACGGGTCCTAAAGATAGTATCCTAGCCGGATTATACCTATTAGAAGGATATCCGAACCTAGCTCGGAGTAGTCTCCTACTTCTGTATCTAGGTCGAGAACTTTGTATTAGTATATAAGCCCTTATACGCCTTACTTAAGAAGGATACTAAGTTCGAATAGACTTCCGTTTACTAAGCGGCTAAGGATACGGTAACTAAGGCGCTCGTTAGCGTACCTATACTTATATCTATTAACTACTTAGAGGGTGCGGGTTTAATAATTATTACTATTAACTCGAGCAAGGAAGGCTATAGCGAGATACTAATATAGTATAACTATAAGGAGCTATCCTTGCGTTACCCTATTAGGTACGACTTAGGGCTATAGAAACCGATCGAGGCCCGATACGATACTAGTAAGCGAGAATGCCTTAGAGTCTATAAGGCTCTAAAGAAGTTCCGACTATAGCTCTTTAGTATATTCTTTCGCCTAGAGATCGATACTTAGACGCTAGTCTATTAACTTAACCGTACGGCCTCCGATATACTAAACTCTATAATAGCTCGGTAGGTTGCCTAGATCTATTTCTTTAACTTCGACGTCTTCTACGTTCTTAGGAAGAAGTATACTAGACTAGATAGCCTTTCTAGAAGGCCTACTATAGAAGAGGATATTACCGAAATAATAGAAGAAGAAGATATCGACGCGGTTATTAACCGTATATTCTTTACTGCCTTCTATATTAATACTATACTAGCGATTACTAGGTCTACTACCGACGACTAGCCCGACGACTAGCCCGACGACTAGTCCGATAACTAACCTAGTAACTACCCTAATAAACCTAACGGGCAGCCTAAGGGTTAGCCTAACGAGAACCCTACTACTAACGGTAATAACTAGGCTAAAGCTAAGGCGGATAATTTAGATAGGGATAATATCCTTAATAGGGTCTACTCTAACGACTCCTATTATATCGCCTACTTTCTAACCTATACGAAGAAAGTACCTAGTCTATTAAAGAGTTAATACCGTCGGGTTATTCGCTATTCTCGGAGGTTCCTTATTAAAGATCGCATCCTTTAGCGATAAGCGATAGTTAATATACCTCTCTAGCGTATTATTAATAATCCTATAGTAAGGTAAGAAATCCTTCGTATAGTTTACGACGAGCTTAGCTACTAGATAGTAGAGAGCACCTTCGATGTCCTTCGTCGACGATACTAGTAGGATAGCGTATAGGCTAATGTTTCTCGCTACTATAACAGCTGTCCTAAGTGCAATTTTAGAAATAGCTACCGTCGGCTAGGCGAGCTACGTATCCCCGCTACCTAGTTAGTTAGTAAGCGATAGTACGGTAATAGGGTTTATCTAAGCTAGAATAATAGCCTCTATATTATTCGGGAAGGTCTTTCTCGGTAGCCTAAAGCCTATTATTTCCGTAAGGGCTATAGTGCTATTAACGCCTATAATATAGCTACCTTCCTATTTAAGGACCTATTCTACCGATAGGGCACGCCCTATAAAATTATCTTAGACAACGCTACGACTAATATAGCTAAAGAAGTTTAAGCGCTACTTACTTCGTATAGAGCGAAGAATGTTCGCATCTCCCTATACTATCTCTAATTTAATACTATCGTTAAGCGCGGCTATCGGTCTTTAATCGATGCCTTATCTAAGCTAACTAATAGTAGTAATAGGTTAGTCGCGATCTCTACCTACGTCCTAGCCCTTCTCTAGGCGGACCGAACGACCGTTATCGATACTACTAGACTTATACTAGCGGAGCTTATAATTAGAAGAGACGCTATTCTTCCGATTAAGTTGTCCTACCGTACGTATAGCGTTTACGACTAGGGGTCTATTCGTACTAGAGCAGATCTTCTTACTCTACGCGCTAAGGCTCTTAAGGAGATAACTACTACTTCTTAGGAGGGACTTACTCGACAACGTCGCCTTTGTAAAGAGGCTAAGTAGTATTTCGATAACTATAATACTATTAATTAGGAGCCTCTAAAGGTTAGCGATATAGTTCTCCTATACCGGTCGGAGCTAGAATATAGTTACTCCTATAAGCTAGCCTTTAAATAGAAAGGGCCTTATAGAGTATAGGAGGTCTTTTACTATAGTTCTACGTACCGTCTTTAGGAACTTAATAGTACTACCTTAAAGTACTCGCACCCCCGGGCTAACCTAAAGAAGATCGTCGAATTAAGAGAGCCTACCCGCCCTTCCCTAACCGAGGAGGAAGTTAGTGCCTCTATAGACCCTCTACCGACCTTAGATACCTACCGAGAGGAGGATCCTACCGCAATTATAGATCCTATTCTACCTAATAACTATACGTATCCCTAGATACGTCTTAGTAAGCTATTAGGAATAACTTATAAATAAAGGGAGGGTTATATACGTATTAATTGCGCGTAGAGTATTTCCGATATTAATTCTAATAGTAAACTAGACTTCTAGCTATCTAACTCTAACTCCGAGGAGGAACTCGACTAGTCTAGCGACGAAGACCGCCTAGAATTATAGGTATTAAACGATCCCGAGACTAAATAATTGCTTACTCTTCTTTGCCTCTACTCTACTACGTTGCTTCCTTGCTCTTATTAATCGTTCTCCGCGCTATTAATATAGTGCCGCCCTATATCTTTAGTCCTTACCTACTATCTGTTCCTACTAATATTTATACTCTCGTTTATTGCTTTTAGCTTATCTTGTTATTATCTTTTGCTTTTGCCTTTACCTTCTATTAATATTACTATAACTTTATTCCTTTGCTCTTATTTCCTTAGATAGAACTATACGAGGCGTGTTTTCCTAATAATACCCCGGGGGTAGTATTAGGAAGATAGCCGAACCTAACCCCTTTACCCTTCTAGGACTACTTCCCTCTAGATTCCTAGACTCTAGCAACTACCCTTAGGTATTAGCTATAATAAAGATGCCTTGCTAGAGGAGACTATTCCTGCCCTAATTAGTACTAGTTACGTAGGATACTAAGAAAGGGAGGTTCCCTATTCCTCTCCCTTCCTACCGCTTAGATAGATATAGTAACCTAGGCCTATAGCCTCTAAGAATAGGGACCTTAGGCTATTAAGCTTAGTATTTAGAAGAAGGAAGAAGGTAAACGTACGGACTACCTTTACGTACTTACAAATGTAAAAGGTAATACTATACCTATAACGGTAGTACTATAGGCTAATATACCGACGAATTAGCTACGCTAGGCCTAGGCGACTTGCTCCTCGTTACCGAGTATCTCTAGAGAAAAGCTAATACTACCCCGGGGGTATTATTAGTTCCGCTAGCCTTACTACTATAGATTTCTACTAGGGACTCGAACTAACTAGTTATATTTCGAGTACGCGAGAGTCTACGATAGCTAAAGATTAATAAAGGCGCGTAGTCGCTACTAGCAATTAGCTAGATCGATTGTTAAACTTTAGCCTATCCTAATAAGAATAAAGGAGTCTCGACTCTCGTATATAGCTTTACTTTTATATATAGCCGTTATCCGTTTGCTTTACTAGCGCGGTATATACGGACTACGTTACCTTCGTACCCTATTTAAAGCGAGCTTCCTAAGCTCTTTCTTCTACTCGATTACTAACTAACTCGCTACCGCCTAACTACCCCCCCCTTCTATCTAAACCCTTTAATTATTATTATTAAGTAACGAACACTTACAAACTCGTTTCTAAACCGCTTCGGTCGACTATATCTTCCGGCGCCCCGAATCCGCTAGGCGCTAGTAGTAGCAACGACCTACCTACTCCTATTAACCTAAGCCTAGCCGCCCTAGTTCTAATCGAAGCCCTATCCGATAGCGCCTTAGCTACTACAACTAGCCTCGAGCACTGCTTCTAGATTGTTACCGCCTTTAAAGACCCTTAAAAGAAGATCTAGAACGCTCGTACCCTACTACGCGTTATTAATAGGAATATTAAGAAGGCTGCTATCTTAGTTACGTACGGTATAAACAACTTACGTTAGTCTATCGGTAAGCGTATCTTTAAGCGCGACGTTCTTAACGATATAGATATTTAATAAGCCTTTCCTATCGTTTATAGCCTCGAGATAGCCGGTACCTAGATTCGTTTACGCTTTAAGACCCTCGATTAGGCCTTCGAATATTAGGGAGGACTAAGTAGTCTTCCTAAGAGCCTTATTAACTTCGCCTACGGTAGATAAGAGCGTACTAAGTAGGTCTCTTCGTTCGTTAATAAGTACAAAGTCCGTCGCTAAGGCACCGAGTACCTTTCCTATACTATAATCTATCGTATATCTACTACTAGTAAGAAGGTAGGCAAGTAGTTACTTAACTTATCCTTTACGCTTAACGACTTTACGATAGCCTACTAGAAGCGGCACTACGATATAATCGTCTAGGTCGATCTTAGTATATAGATAACTAAGGATCTACTAAAAGAGAAGGGCTATCGTATTAATAGTATAGGTTTTATTATTAAAGGTTAAGAGGCTCCTATCGTTAATGTCCTTAAACGTAAGGCTCTTCGCCTAGAAATAGAGGCCGATACGGCTACTAGTCTTACGCTCGCTATAGAAATATAGGCTAAAGATCGTCGCTCGACCTATAACTATAAAGTCCCTTAAGAAGTTAAAGACGAGCGCGCTAAGGCCGAAGCAGCGCGTAAGAAGGCATTGTATTCTCGCTAGGCCCTCCGTAAGGCTACTAAGAAGTATAGCGCTCCTTCTAGTACTAACTATAGTACTAACTATAGTAACTCGGATATTAATATACTAGATATACTACTAGAAGATATCTCCTCTAAAGGCTCCTTTAGCGAGCGTAGAGATAGAGGCCTCTCGCCGATCCTATTAACTAAGAATATCTATAGTTCTTATAAAGGCGACTCTATTGCGTACCTTATTACCGAGATCGATATAGTTCCTAAGGCCGCTATAAGTAAAGCTCCTACCGCCCTATCTATCTATTAATAGCTCGACGACCTTAGTAAGCTAGGTAAAGAGCGGTTTACTATATACGCTAACTATATTAAGAAGGCCGCTAAGGTCTGTAGTCTCTATACTAGTACTAAGGCGAGTATCCTCGTCGGTCGCCTATTAAAGATTAGTCGCGAGGTTGCTAATTAGGATGCCTTTACTACCCTTAAGACTAGTTATACTAACTAGTTTCCTAGACGTCCTACTACCGCCCCGACCTCCTTAGAACTCTATATATTCAACCCTACTAGTACTATTACTCGCGATCTTACGCTAACTAATCGCTAGAGCAAGTTAGTCGCTAGTATTCTCGGCTAAGGTACCTCCTTCGACCGCTTTCGTTAGACTAGCAATACTATCTTCCCTCGAGTCTTCGGTTAGATACAATCGCCTTATAGAGCGTATCTTCCTCTTATCGTCGACCTAATATAAGAGGAATTTCGTATATACTTTTAGTATATACGTAAGCTACCTAAGTCTAAGTAGGAAGGCTATAATACCCTTTAAACCTATAGAGTAAGTAACTAAATCGTCTGTTAGTATCCTGCCTTATAGCTCTTAGCCGTTACCCTTCGACCTAATTATATATATAAGCTTATCTCTGTCCCTAAGCCTACTAAGTACTTTAAGGTAGGTAATAGCGGTTATAAGAACTGTCCTACTAAGGAAACTTCTCGTCTCGGATAAGATATAGTTAAGCTCGTAGCTAGTAAGGGTGCTAGCTATCTACGTATTAAGGTTTCTCTTATATCTAAAAATAAGACTACCTATTTAACTATTATCGAGGGCATATACGAACTAGAGGTCTTCGAGAACTAGGTTAAGAAGCTTAATAGCCGTAGCCTAATTCTACTAAACAAGATTAGTAAGATTACTAATAAGTACCTTACTATCGACGACCTCGACTATATATTCGATAGTTAGCCTAACGAAGGCGAGGTAGCTTAGTAGATCCTTAACCCTCTAAAGGAATACAAAGTCTCTATTTAGATACTATATCTTCTATATAGTAATCTAAAGCCCGAGAGCGACCGTATATTAATCGACCTAGGCTACTCTTACGTTATTAACGGCACTAAGATTAAGGGCTACGATAACTTAACCGTCGCTAAGGTTGCTAAGGCGTACCGCAATCTAACCGCCCTTCTAGGTTCAAATACCTTCGTACCGTTCGCCTTCCCTACCGCTATCTTAGTCGAAGGCCTTAGTTATATTTCCGATACCCTAGTCGGTAGAATTCCTTAGTTAAGTTACGTTGTTTAGAACGAAGTTAAACAAATCCTCTAGTTTAGTAACGAGAAGCTTAAGGACTATCTACGCGAGTAGGAGAAGGCTATATAGGACATAGCTACTAGCCTCCTCGTTAATTAAGCTTACTACGAGGCTAAGTACTTCGGTACTAATAGCTTCTATACCTGCGGAGGAGTTTAGGAGAACCGCCTAGCTAATAAGGTTATTGCTAGTAAGGATTACGGCGTATTAAAGCAGTAGTAAGTATAGATTCGTTACTTAGGGAGTCGTTTTTATATATTAATAGAATCTAGGAACAATGCTACCCTAGGGGTATTATTACGGAGTTTCTAAAAAATAGCCTTAGCTAAGATACCCTATATAACTATTTGTTTGTTTTTAGCGCGCAATATAAAGCGTATCTAGTTAGATACGAAGAAAGGGAGGGGTATTAGCTAGTAACCGGCCCTATATACCTAGGCTAAGTTTTAAGCCTATATAAGAGGCCTCCTTCTATATTATAGATAGAGTACTAACCTCGTATAGTATATTGTTTATATTACACTTCTATAATGCCTATATTATAGGGCTCTAGTTATTAGCCTAAGTAACGGTCTTGTTATCCTATTATACTAAATATAGCTGCCTATATTGCTATAGGTTATATTACCCTCGGTTGCCTATACTATTACTACTAGTAGTAGTAGTAGTAGTATTAGTTTCCGTCCTTTACTATTACGTTAACTAGGGCTAGAGGATATAAGACGATGTTTCCTACTACCTAAACCCTAGTATAGGTAGACGAAACAATTAAGGAGGTATATAGTAAAAACTACGATCGATTACTAGCTTTACGTACAATAGTACTATAGCCGGGTAGCTATATACCGTTAAGAGACGTAGTCTAAGCAGTCGGTAGAGATCCCGATATAATAGTATCGAGACTAATATTAGAATAGTTGCGAGAAGCTATACGAAAGGAGCGAGGCTATATTAATACCTATATCCGATCGACCTTAATAAACTAAGTACCGATCGTAATAACCGATACTCTAAAAAGGATAGTATACGCTAAGAGGATACTCGATAACTAAATCTTCGAGTACTACGACGAGAAACTAGTAAGACTCTCTCTAAAATAGTATAGTTACTAGATAATAGCTAATAGTCGATATATACTACGCGCTACCTTAGTAAGCTTATATACAAATGTCTAGCGAGTATGCTACTCCGGTAGGATCGGCGAGGCTAGAAGACATATATTAAATAGTACTACTATAAAGATACCCCTTTTATAATATTGTCTACCGCTACGGTACTTAGTAGAATACTAACCGGATAGTCGATAGAGTCGCATTTAACTAAAGTTAGAGGTAAAGCGATCTAGCTAGCCTTAGATTATAAGTTAATATACTAGCCGTTCCTAGATTAGATAACTACGTAGAATGCGACGGATTAAGCTACTCGTAACCTTCGGTTATCGAAAGCGTAGAAGATATATATACGGTATATAGGTAGAGTATAGTAAAGGACGGAAACCAAAACTACTACTACTACTAGCAGTAATAGTATAGGCTACCGAGGGTAATATAACCTATAGCAATATAGGCAGCTATGTTTAGTATAATAGGATAATAAGACGGTTGCTTAGGCTAAAGACTAGAGCCCTACAATATAGGCATTATAGAAGTGTAATATAAACAATATGCTATACGAGGTTAGTGCCCTATCTACAATGTAGAAGGAGGCCTCTTATATAGGCTCAAAACTCAGCCTAGGTATATAGGGCCGGTTACTAGCTAATATCCCTCCCTTTCTTCGTGTCTAACTAGACACGCTTTACATCGTGCGCTTAAAACAAACAGTTATATAGTAACCTTAGGTATCTTAGCTAAGGCTATCTTTTAGAGACTCCGTAATAACACCCCCGGGGTAGCATTGTTCCTAGTAAAGGACGGAAACCAAAACCACTACTACTACTAGCAATAATAGTATAGGCCACCGAGGGTAACATGACCTATAGCAATATAGGCAGCTATGTTTAGCATAATAGGATAACAAGACGGTTGCTTAGGCTAATGACTAGAGCCCTGCAACATAGGCATTGTAGAAGTGTAATATAAACAATGTGCTATACGAGGTTGGTGCTCTATCTACAATGTAGAAGGAGGCCTCTTATATAGGCTTAAAACTCAGCCTAGGTGTATAGGGCCGGTTACTAGCCAATATCCCTCCCTTTCTTCGTGTCTAACTAGATACGCTTCACATTGCGCGCTTAAAACAAACAGTTATATAGTAACCTTAGGCATCTCAGCTAAGGCTATCTTTTAGAGACTCCGCAATAATACCCCCGGGGTAGCATTGTTCCCAAATTCCATTAATATATAAAAACAACTTCCTAAGTATCCAATCCACTACGCTAACTTACTGCTACTTCAATGTACCGTAATCCTTACTAGCAATAACCTTATCTGCTAGTCGGCTCTCGAAATCTCCTCCGTATACGTTAAAGCTATTAGTACCGAAGTACTATCCCTCGTAGAAAGCTTAATTAACGAGGAGGTTAATAGCCTTTTCCGTCGCAGCATTCTCCTAATTGTGTAGATATTCCTTAAGTCCCTCGTTATTGAGCTAGAGGATCTGTTTAACTTCGTTCTAAATAACGTAACTTAACTAAGGAATCCTACTAACTAGAGCGTCGGAGATGCAGCCGAGGCCTTCGACTAAGATCGCCGTAGGGAAAGCGAATAGCACGAAGGAGTTAGAGGCCGGGAGGGCGGTTAGATTGCGGTGCGCTTTAGTAACCTAGGAGACTATTAAGTTCTCGTAACCCTCAACCTTAGTGCCGTTAATAACGCGAGAGTAGCCTAGGTTAATTAATATACGGTTGCTCTTAGTCTTTAGATTACTATATAGTAGGTATAGTATCTAAATAGAGACTTCGCATTCCTTTAGAGGGTTAAGGATCTACTCCGCTTTGCGCCCCTTACTATTAGGCTAACTATCGAATATATAGTCGAGGTCGTCGTCGGTAAGGTACTTGTTAGTAAGCTTGCCGATCTTGCTTAGTAGGACTAGGCTACGAGCCTTAAGCTTCTTAACCTAGTTCGTAAAGACCTCGGGCTAATATATACCTTCGACAATAGTAGAGCAGCTAGTCTCATCCTTAGACATAAGGCAGACCTTGATACGTAGGTAACTAGCTCCCTCGCTAGCTGCGAGCTTGACTATATCTTATCCGAGACGAGTAGACTCCTTAGAAGGACAGTTTTTATAAGTGCCGCTAACCTTAAAGAACTTAGCAGGCTTAGGGATAGAGATAAGCTCGTATACGTAATTAGGTCGAAGGGCGATAGCTAAGAGCTATAGGGTAGGGTACTAGCGGACGATTTGGTTGCTTATACTATAAGTTTAAAGGGCATTGCGGCCTTCTTACTTAGACTTAGGCATCGTACGCATATACTAAAGGTACATTTCAAACTCCTCCTATATTAGGTCGATAAGGAAAGGAAGATATACTCTACGAGGCTCTTGCAACTAACTAAAGACCTAAGGGAAGATAGCATTGCTAGTCTAGCGAAAGCGGTCGAAGGAGGTGCCTTAGCTAAGGATGCCGGTAACGAACTTACTCTAGCGATCTGTTAGCGTAAGGGCGCGAGTAATAGTACTAGTAGGTTTGAACGCGTAGAGTCCTAGAGATGTCGGGGCGGCAACAGGGCGTCTAGGAAACCAGTTAGCATAGGCCTAATCAGCCTTAAGGGCAGCGAAGGCGTCTTAATTAGGAACCTCGCGACCAATCTTCAATAGGCGACCGACGAGGACACTCGCCTTAGTACTAGTATAGAGACTACAGACCTTAGCGGCCTTCTTAACATAGTTAGCATATATAGAGAACGGCTCTTCTCCTAGCTTGCTAAGGTCGTCGAGCTGTTAATAGATAGAGAGGGCGGTAGGAGCTTCGCCTATTGCGGCTTTAGGAACTATATCGATATCGGTAATAAGGTACGCGATAGAGTCGCCCTTATAAGAACTACAAATGTTCTTAGTTAATAGGATCGGCGAGAGGCCTCTATTTCTACGCTCGCTAAAGGAGCCTTCGGAGGAGACATCCTCTAGTAGTACATCTAGTATATTAACATCCGAGTTACTATAGTTAGTACTATAGTTAGTACTATAGTCGGTACTAGAAGGAGTGCTGTACTTCTTAGTAGCCTTGCGGAGGGCCTAGCGAGTATATAATGCCTTCTTGCGCGCTACTTCGGCCTTAGCGCGCTCGTCTTAAACTTCTTAAGGGACCTTGCGGTTACGGGTCGAGCGACGATCTTTAGCCTACATTTCTATAGCGAGCGCAAGACTAGCAGCCGTATCGGCCTCGGTTTCTAGGCGAAGAGCCTTACGTTTAAGGATATTAACGATAGGAGCCTCTTAACCCTTAACGATAAAGCCTGTACTATTAATACGATAGCCCTTCTCTTTTAGTAGATCCTTAGTTGTCTATACGTTAAGATCGACCTAGACAATCGCATCGTAGTGCTTCTTCTAGTAGGCTATCGTAAAGTCGTTAAGCGCAAAGGATAAGTTAAGTAGCTGCTTGCCTACCTTCTTGCTAGCGGTAGATATGCGATAGATTATAGTACGGGAAAGATACTCGGCGCCTTAACGACGGACCTTATACTTATTAACGAACGAAGAGACCTACTTAGCACGCTCTTGTCTACCGTAGGCGAAGTTAACAAGGCTCTTAGGAAGACTGCTTAGTCCTCCCTAGTATTCGAAGGCCTAGTCGAGGGTCTTAAAGCGCAAGCGAATCTAGGTACCGGCTATCTCGAGGCTATAGACGATAGGAAAGGCTTATTCGATATCTATATCGTTAAGAACCTCGCGCTTAAAGATACGCTTACCGATAGACTAACGCAAGTTGTTTATGCCGTACGCAACTAAGATAGCAGCCTTCTTAATGTTCCTATTAATAACGCGTAGTAGGGTACGAGCGTTCTAGATCTTCTCTTAAGGGTCTTCGAGGGCGGTAACGATCTAGAAGCAGTACTCGAGGCTAGTTGCAGCAGCTAAGGCGCTATCGGATAGGGCTTCGATCGGAACTAGGGCGGCTAGGCTTAGGTTAATAGGGGCAGGTAGGTCGTTACTACTACTAGCGCCTAGCGGATTCGGGGCGCCGGAAGATATAGTCGACCGAGGCGGTTTAGAAACGAGTTTGTAAAGTGTGTTCGTTGCTTGACAATAATAATTAAAGGGTTTAGATAGAAGGGGGGTTTTAGGCGGTAGCGAGTTAGTTAGTAACCGAGTAGAAGAAGGAGCTTAAGAAGCTCGCTTTAAATATAGTGCGAAGGTGACGTAGTCCGTATATTCCGCGCTAGTAAAGCAAACGGATAACGGCTATATATAAAAGTGAAGCTACATACGAGACTTCTTTATTATTAGGGCAGGCTAAAGTTTGACAATCGATCTAGCCAATTGCTAGTAGCGACTACGCGCCTTTGTTAACCTTTAGCTATCGTAGATTCTCGCGTACTCGAAATGTAACTAGTTAGTTCGAGTCCTTAGCAGAAATCTATAGTAGTAAAGCTAGCGGGACTAATAACACCCCCGGGGTAGCATTAGCTTTTCTCTAGAGATGCTCGGTAGCGAGAAGCAAGTCGCCTAGGCCTAGCGTAGCTAATTCGTCGGTATATTAGCCTATAGCACTGCCGTTGTAGATGTAGCATTACCTTTTACATTAGCAAGTACGTAAGGGTAGTCTGTGCGTTCACCTTCTTCCTTCTTCTAAACACTAAGCTTAACAGCCTAAGGTCCCTATTCTTAGAGGCTATAGGCCTAGGTTGCTATATCTATCTAAGAGCTAGGAAGGGAGAGGGATAGGGAACCTCCCTTTCTTAGTATCCTGCGTAACTAGTGCTAATTAGGGTAGGAACAGTCTCTAGTAGAGTATCTTGTTATCGTTGTTACTTAAGGAAGGTTGCTAGAGTCTAGGAATCTAGAGGGAAGTAGTCCTAGAAGGGTAGAGGGGTTAGGTTCGGCTATCTTCCTAATGCTACCCCCGGGGTGTTATTAGGAAAACACGCCTCGTACAGTTCTATCTAAGGAAAAACAAGAGCAAAGGAATAAAGTCATAGCAATATCTCGAAGGCAAAAGGGCAACATAATAGACAAAGTAAAAGCAAAAGAGGGCAGCAACTATAAGCATCAACATCCGTAGGAACAAGCAGTAAGGACTAAAGCTATAGGGCGGCACTATATTAATAGCGCGGAGAAGGCAAGGAAAACAACGTAGTAGAGGCAGGGAAAGACAAGCAATTATTCAGTCTCGGGATCTAGCTATAATTCTAGGCGGTCTTCGTCGCTAGACTAGTCGAGCTCCTCCTCGGAGTTAGAGTTAGATAGCTAGAAGTCTAGTTCACTATCGGAATTAATATCGGAAATGCTCTACGCGCAATTAATACGTATATAACCCTCCCTTTGTTTATAAGTTATTCTTAATAGCTTACTAAGATGTATCTAGGGATGCGCATAGTTGTCGGGTAGAATAGGATCTATAATCGCGGTAGGATCCTCCTCTCGATAGGCATCTAAGGTCGGTAGAGGGTCTATAGAGGCATTAACTTCCTCCTCGGTCGGGGGAGGACGGGTAGGCTCTCTTAACTCGACGACCTTCTTTAGGTTAGCCCGGGGGTGCGAGTGCTTCAAGGTAGCACTATCAAGTTCCTAAAGTCGATACGTAGAACTATCGTAAAGGACCTCCTATACTCTATAAGGCCCTTTCTATTTAAAGGCTAGCTTGTAAGAGTAACTATATTCTAGCTCCGACCGGAATAGGAGAACTATATCGCTAACCTTTAGAGGTTCCTAATTAACAGCATTATAGTTATCGAAATACTGCTTAGCCTCTTTACGAAGGCGCCGTTGTCGAGTAAGTCCCTCCTAAGAAGTAGTAGTTATATCCTTAAGAGCTTTAGCGCGTAGGGTAAGGAGATCCGCTCTAGTACGAACAGACCCCTAATTGTAAACGCTATACGTGCGATAGGACAACTTAATAGGAAGAACGGCGTCCCTCCTAATTATAAGCTCTGCTAGCGTAAGTCTAGTCGTATCGACAATAGTAGTTCGATCCGCCTAGAGAAGGGCCGGAACGCGGGTAGAGATAGGAACGGACCTATCCCCTCTATTAGTCATCTTAGACAGGGCATTAATCAAAGACCGATAGCTACGCTTAACAATAGCATTCGACTAGGGATAGTACGGGGAGATGCAAACGTTCTTCGCCCTATACGAAACAAGTAGTACTTGAACTTCTTTAGCTATATTGTTCGTAGCGTTGTCTAAGATAATCTCGTAGGGTGTTCCCTAGCGGCAAAACAGATCTTTAAATAGGAAGGTGGCTATATTACGAGCATTAATAGCGCCGCAGCCCTTGTAGAAATAATAGGCCTCCGGCTATCGAGAAAGACCTTCCCGAATAATATAGAGGCTATTATTCCGGCTTAGATAAACCCTATTACCGTACTACCGCTTACTAACTAATTAGGTAGCGGGGATACGTAACTCGCCTAGCCGACGGTAGCTATTCCTAAAATTGCACTTAGGACAGCTCTTATAGTAGCGAGAGACATTAGCCTATACGCTATCCTACTAGTACCGCCGACGAAGGACATCGAAGGTGCCCTCCGCCGCTCGGTAGCCGAGCTTATCGTAAACGGAACGAAGGATCTCTTATCGGGCTGCTAGGTCGTTAATAACACGCTAGAGAGGCGCATTAACTATCGCTTATCGCTAAAGGATTCGATCTTTAACTAGGAATCGTCGAGAATAGCGAATAACCCGACGGTATTAACTCTTTAATAGGCTAGGCGCTTTCTTCGTATAGGTTAGGAAGTAGGCGATGTAATAGGAGTCGTCGGAGTAGATCCTATTAAGGATATCATCCCTCTCTAGTTCATCCGCCTTAGCTTTAGCCTAGTCGTTATCGTTAGTAGTAGGGTTCTCGTCGGGCTAGTTACTAGGTTAGTTGCTAGGTTAGTCGTCGGTAGCAGGCCTAGCGATCGCTAGTATAGCATTAATACAGAAGGCAGCGAAGAAGGTACGGTTAATAACCGCGTCGACATCTTCTTCTTCTATTATTTCGGCAATGTCCTCTTCTATAGTAGGCCTCCTAGAAAGGCTATCCGGTCTAGTATACTTCTTCCTAGGAACGTAGAAGACGTCGAAGTTAAACAAATAGATCTAGGCAACCCACCGAGCTATCGTAGAGTTAGGCAGGTCGGAGGCTGTACGGTTAAGCTAATAGACTAGCGTCTAAGCATCGATTTCTAGACGGAAGAACACACTAAAGAGCTATAGCCGGAACTTCTTTAGAGCCTTATAGACTCTAAGGCATTCTCGCTTGCTAGTATCGTATCGGGCCTCGATCGGTTTCTATAGCCCGGAGTCGTACCTAATAGGATAACGCAAGGATAGCTCCTTACGGTTATACTACATTAGTATCTCGCTATAGCCTTCCCCGCTCGAGTCGATAGTAACAATAATTAAACCCGCTCCCTCTAAGTAGTTAATAGACGTAAGTACAGGTACGCTAACGAGTGCCTCGGTTACCTTGTCCTTAGCCGCTTAGTAAATAGGAGTCTATTCGAACTTAGCATCCTTCTTGAGTAAGGCGTATAAGGGTTTGTATACTAATACAAAGTTCTCGACCTAGATACGGAAGTAGGAGACTACTCTAAGCCAGGTTCGGACATCCTTCTAACAGGTAGGATCCGGCTAGGATACTATCTTTAGGACCCGCGTATTATTAGGATAGCGGCCGTTCTTATTAGTTACAAACCCGACAATGTTTATTCGTTTGTATAGGAGCTAAAGCTTCTCCCTATACACCGTTAGGTTAGCTCGCTCTAGGTCGTAGAGGACACTATCGAGGTTCTAAATATGTTCGAGAAAGAACCTACGGATGCTAGGCTCTACTTCTTTATTATCGTACCTAGTTTTAGGGCCTTTAATGCCGATATCGTCGAGGAAAGGCATCGCTATATAGGAGATATAGGCCGCGAGGACTTAGTTTATAATGCGAACGAACTAGGCTACGGAGTTAGTTGCCCCTTAGGGAAGGGTAGTTTGTCTATATAGCCTAAGAGGTGTCTCGAAACTAGTAAGGTCGCGGCTATTAGGATAGAGAGGGATCTAGTCGTAGCCTAAGAAAACATTAACTAGTAAGGCTACAACATAGTTAGCAAAAGCTTCCGAGAACCTATTAGTCTCCGGAGGAAGGTTAGTATCTCTAATCGTAACTACGTTAAACTTTTGTACAGCGTTAATTAGACGGTACTTCTTTAGTTCCCTAGGAGCTGTCTTCTTTTAGACTAGGAAGTATAGATTGCGATACGAGGTATAGGAAGGTTCTAAGGTACTAGCCTTTATACGCTGTCGTATTATGTCCTCAACTATACCTCGCAGGCTTAGGTTTAGCTTAAAACCTAGGTAGGCCTAAGGCTTATACTCGATCGTTCGGATCTTCTACGGAGGGGCAACCTCCGGATTTATTCTGCCTAGGTAAGTAAAGTTATATACTAATACGGCCTCGCGATTGTATAGAAGCTCGTATAGCAAATCCAGTTTACGATCCGAAAGCTCGATACTAGGTTTGATTTTCGCAAGCCTCTCCTCTATTAGCCTTAACCCCCTAGGGATAGTGGAAAACTTTTTTGTAATATACTTCTAATCGTACGGACTATCCCTAGGTAGTAGTGTCGCCTCCCAATTAAGGCACTTTTGTCGCTAGTTAGGATTCCCGCTAGGATTAGACCTATCGGTAATGTGTACGCTGCCCTTTATAGGCTTAATCTTGTTAGCTACCCTCTTATATAGGGTATATACACCAATCGATTGTCGAACCCGAGCTCGCTCTCTTTATCGCTAGGCTTAGAGATTAGCGCAACAAAACAGCGCGTAAACTTCTTTAAAAGTTTCCTTAAGTCGATAGGTATATAGCTAGTAGTCCTAATTTATAACGCCGGCGAAAACGTTAGATTCGTAATAACACCCCCGGGGTAGTATTAGACTCGCGCTCTAATTAGTTAGTTCGGGTAGACCCGCGTCCGGTAGTAATACTTGCGATAGCATTATTACCTTTACTCGTGTATTAGGTAGTCGTTATATTATGCTCGCTGTCGCTTCGAGTATTCGTCTTCTTAGTATAGAACCTAGAAACTTGCTTTAACGTACGGAGCGGCGCACTTCTAGAAATGACCTATTCAAGCTATACTAACTTATAGCGCAGATTGCCGGTCTTACAACCGCGCCGTAGCGTTTCCCGAAGACCGTCTAGAAGCAGCAAGGATATCCTCGTAGGACTTGTAGCTAGTGTTGCCGACATAACTAGTAAATACGACTCGGTTATCCTTCTAGTTAGCGATAGTTCCCTCCTAGGAGCTATTGTCGCAGTTGCGCTAGATACTACGAGTTATACGAGACTATAGCCGACCTAGAATGATTAGCGTGTTTAGGTCGGCGGCAATCTAGAAGGTAAAGGAAAAGCATATGCCGAAAGCGTCTACTATAATATTGTAGTAGGTACCTACTAGCGTAACCTCCCTATTTACTCCCTATATACTAAGGGAAATGTCTCTATTTATTAGTAGTCTAAGCTGTTTAGCCTAGCGCTTACTTATAATAAGTAACTCTAAACCATTATTAAGCATTACTAGTATCTGTTAACTATAGCTCCCGATAGTAACCTAAATATAGATAGTAGGGACGACGGCGAAGGAACGGGTAACTGCGGAAAGGTCTATATTATTAGGGATAGAGTAAAGTTCTTTAGGTCGAGGAGGTCCTACTCGACCGATTTATTAGCTAGTAAATCGGATAGCCTTAATAGAAACTAAAACTAGAGTAGGGTCGGCATTATTACTATCCCCTCGGCCTATCTCCTTAATCCCCTCTTCGTTAGCATTATCGATAGTCTCCTAGCTCTCGTAGGTTACTAATTCGCCTTCTACTAACTCTTAGGCACCTAAAAATTTAGGAAGGAACTATAGAGAAGAGACGTCGATATAATCTTCTCGTCCCTATTTTCTTCGGAAGGTAGCGAGGTCTTTTATAAAGGTAGTATCGTTAGGGATTCGGCTCTAGAACAGGTTAGTAGGTAAACCGTATACTAGCAGCTCTCCTATAGATACATTAGACTTAAGGTCTAGGAACTATAAAGCCTAGAAGAGAGCGTTTACCTTTGTGTCTAAGGAGTTAGCTAGGCTAGTACTATACTTTTTTATATACCTATCGAAGCGAAAGCTCTTTAGATCGGATAACTTTCGCTTGTAGGCCGGTAGGTTAGCTAGACCTAGGGTACTACTAATGTCGGTAGTAACATCCTCTATATCGACCTCTAGAGTCTCTAGGACGACTAGGCTTTCTATAAGTAGGGTACTAAGGTGCGGTAATAGGTACGGTGCTAGATCGGGTAGCGCGGTCTATAGCTATCTAGAGAGTCTTAAGTTTTAGCGGTTAATTCTCGTTATTGTTTAGCCTTATCGGCCGCCTTATTCTTTAGTACCCT
>NW_006921546.1:696240-697982 GCF_000340215.1 Pseudocercospora fijiensis CIRAD86
ACTATTCCTAGTATCCTTAAACTCGATCTTGCCGCTATACTTCTTTTCTAGAAGGGTCTTTAGCTAAGGTAGCTTCGGGGCTCTCCGATTCTACTCGAAATCAATCTTATCGCTAGTGTCTATATAGTAGAATCGGCTATTTACTTATATAATAAGCTTCCTTTTAAGAAGCTCTTTCTAGATAGGGTAGGACGATTAGACATATTTAAACCCGCTACACATCTAGCACTTGCTATCTAAGTTAGAATAGATCTTCCGTATAGCGTAGACATCTACTAAAGGGGCTTTAGGGTAGTTAGGATCTAAAACCTAGTAGACTAGTAGTATATCGCCTAGTATAGTAGCATTAATAACCTCCCTAACTCGCTATAATGCTTTCGTATTTAGGTTTAGCTAGGCTAGGGATTTAGCTAAGTCCGCGACGTCCTAAGAGTGTTTAGTAATAGTAGGAGTTACGGTCTTAGGACTACTTTGCGATTTAGGAAGGAACTTAGGTCCCTTGCTTCCTATAGTGTCTTTCCTAACCTGCGCTAGGTTATTCCTATCTTCGCTATAGATAAACTTCCTCGCATCGGCGGTGCTATTAATGTCGGCCTTAATATATACTAGGACCTCTTTGTATTTCCTAAAACTCTTAGGATCGGACTCGCTAAGCTTATAGCGACGGAAGATACGCTAAGCTATAGGCTACGGCAATCCCTAGAGGAGCAGCCTCGTTCTCTAAGAGTTTTCGAGGTTACTCTATTCGATGCCGTCCGCTAACTCGACAAACTCGCGGATATACCCCTTTAGGTCGTTATCCTTAGTGCGCCTTACTAAGCAGAGGGACTCGAGCTACGTACGACTGCCTTTAATGCGACGGCTATCGCGCTCCCGATATTCCCTTATAAAGGCTATCTTAAAGGTCTCCTAGTTAGAATTAGACTTGTCGTCCTTTTCTAGGTAGCTAACTAGGGTTTTAAGGGTTCGGTAAAGCTTAGAGGAGGTAGTCCTCGTATAGGACCGAATCTTGTACTAGTCGGATTCTCTATCGAGCTCGTAATTAACTAAGCCTTCCTTAAAGCGTTCTATATGTGCTATAGCGTTCTACCCTTCGAATAGGGGATTTATACTGCTCCTTAGCTCTAGCGGGCGACGCTTGTTTTAACGGAGAAGCTTAGTTTGCTTCTCTATTATCTTTATAAGAATAGTATAGAGCGCCTCTAGCGTAGAAGGCGTAGAAGGCTTACTTATATTAACTAGTCGCCGCCTAATTTCTTCGTTAATAGGATTAGGGGCGTTTTCGGATTTAGAGGATTCCGCTAATTCTTAATGTTCGTTTTCGCTAGAGCTAGAGCTTATTCGATTATTATAAAATAGTTAAAATAGTTAAAATAGAATGCTATATAAAGTTAAAATAGAATGCTATATAAATGTGTTTTTAGTAACTTTAGTCTGTTTGGTTTGTTATAATATTGCTATACGAGAGAGTAGTATATTAGGCTGTTTCTCCTAGTGTTACCCCTAGGGTAGCATTAGGATTTAGCCTCCTAGGGGTCGCCTAACTACCTCTAGGAGCTTAGTTTAGTAGATTTTGGATAAAAGCCGCTCGGAGGGAGAGACTACAATCTCTATTTACTCCTAGATCCTAGAAACTAGCTCGTATCTCCTTTAGCTAGGCGGGGGAGGCGGTAGCCTTCTTTTTCTAGTAGAAGGCTAAGCACTATCTAAGCGAGGCTACGAATCTAGGGACGCCCTACCCG
>NW_006921546.1:698082-702631 GCF_000340215.1 Pseudocercospora fijiensis CIRAD86
ATCCGTATTTGCTATCAATTTAATAGTCTTAGCAAACTAAGCAAGGCCGATAGGTAATTAGTCTATCTCCTCCTTAGGCGGGGCTTATCTCGAGCAAGCGGTGCTAAATAGGTCTTCGACCCGGAGCCGAGTCCTTAGAAGCTAGCTATAGCTATAGACTAGGCCCTAAGCTGTAATAGTCCTAAGGGTTTGTAGCTTTTCGGGGTTAAAGCGATGCCCTCGTTAAGAGGTTTCTCTACTTATCGTAATAGCCCCTTAAGATACTTCGGTATCGTCCGTATCGTAGGCTCTTATCGTGCCCTCGCTTTAGTTATAGCCATTCGTACCTAGAGACTACCTTCAACATACCCGAACCTGTTAGATATAAAGAGATAGCCCTACCTTCGGCTCTAATAAAGGACGGAAACCAAAACCACTACTACTACTAGCAATAATAGTATAGGCTACCGAGGGTAACATAACCTATAGCAATATAGGCAGCTATGTTTAGCATAATAGGATGACAAGACGGTTGCTTAGGCTGATAACTAGAGCCCTGCAACATAGGCATTGTAGAAGTATAACATAAACAATATGCTATACGAGGTTGGTGCTCTATCTACAATGCAGAAGGAGGCCTCTTATATAGGCTCAAAACTCAGCCCAGGTGTGTAGGGCCGGTTACTAGCCAATACTAGACTCTATTAATATACAAAAACAACTTCCTAAGTATCCAATCTACTACGCTAACTTACTGCTGCTTTAATGTACCGTAATCCTTACTAGCAATAACCTTATTAGCTAGTCGACTATCCTAAGCTCCTCCGTAGGTATTAAAGCTATTAGTACTAAAGTACTCTACCTCGAAGTAAGCTTAATTAACGAGGAGATTAGTAGCCTTGTCCTATATAGCCTTCTCCTACTCGCGTAGATAGTCCTTAAGCTCCTCCTTACTAAACTAGAGGATTTGTTTAACTTCGTTCTAAACAACGTAACTTAACTAAGGAATTCTGCCGACTAAGGCATCGGAAATGTAACTAAGGCCTTCGACTAAGATAGCGGTAGGGAAGGCGAACGGTACGAAGGTATTAGAACCTAGAAGGGCGGTTAGATTGCGGTGCGCCTTAGTAACCTTAGCGACGGTTAAGTTGTCGTAGCCCTTAATCTTAGTGCCGTCGATAATACGAGAGTAGCCTAGGTCGATTAACATACGGTCGCTCTCGGGCTTTAGATCGCTATACGGAAGGTATAGTATCTAAATAGAGACTTCGTATTCCTTTAGAGGGTTAAGGATCTACTAAGCTACCTCGCCTTTGTTAGGCTAACTATCGAATATATAGCCGAGGTCGTCGTTAGTAAGGTGCTTGTTAGTAAGCTTGCTAATCTTGTTTAGTAGAACTAGGCTACGGGCATTAAGCTTCTTAACCTAGTTCTCGAAGACCTCTAGTTCGTATATACCCTCGACAATAGTTAAACAGGCAGTCTTATCTTTAGACATAAGAGAAACCTTAATACGTAGATAGCTAGCATCCTTACTAGCTACGAGCTTAACTATATCTTATCCGAGACGAGAAGTCTCCTTAGTAGGGCAGTTCTTATAACTACTATTACTTACCTTAAAGTACTTAGTAGGCTTAGGGATAGAGATAAGCTCGTATACGTAATTAGGTCGAAGGGCAACGGCTAAGAGCTATAAGGCGGGATACTAACGGACGATTTAGTTGCTTACTCTATAGGTTTAAAGGGCATTGCGGCCTTCCTACTTAGACTTAGGCAGTTTACGTATATACTAAAAGAATATGCGAAACTCCTCCTATATTAGGTCGACGATAAGAGGAAGGTACGCTCTACGAGGCGACTATATCTAACCGAAGACTCGAGGGAAGATAGTATTACTAGTCTAACGAAAGCGGTCGAAGGAGGTGCCTTATCCGAGAATGCTAGTAATTAACTTATAGCGACGCTTAGTTAGCGTAAGATCGCGAGTAACAGTACTAGTAGGGTTAAATGCGTAGAGTCCTAGGGAGGTCGGGGCGGTAGTAGGGCGTCTAGGAAACTAGTTAGTATAACTAGTCTTAAAGGTAGTAAAGGCATCCTAATTAGCAACCTCGCGACTAATCTTTAATAGGCGACCGACGAGGATACTCGCCTTAGTACTAGCATAGAGACTATAGACCTTAGCGGCCTTCTTAATATAGTTAGTATATATAGTAAACCGCTCTTTACCTAGCTTACTAAGGTCGTCGAGCTATTAATAGATAGATAGGGCGGTAGGAGCTTTACCTATATCGGCTTTAGGAACTATATCGATGTTAGTAATAAGGTACGTAATAGAGTCGCCCTTATAAGAACTATAGATATTCTTAGTTAATAGGATCGGCGAGAGGCCTCTATCTCTACGCTCGCTAAAGGAGCCCTCGGAGGAGACATCTTCTAGTAGTATATCTAGTATATCAATATCCGAGTTACTATAGTTAGTACTATAATTAGTACTATAGTCGGTACTAGAAGGAGTGCTATATTTCTTAGTAGCCTTACGGAGGGCCTAGCGAGCATGCAATGCCTTCTTACGCGCTACTTCGGCCTTAGCGCGCTCGTCTTGAACTTCTTAAGGGACCTTACGGTTACGGGTCGAGCGGCGATCTTTAGCCTATATTTCTATAGCGAGCGTAAGACTAGTAGCTATATCGGCCTCGGTTTCTAGGCGAAGAGCCTTACGTTTAAGGACATTAACGATAGGAGCCTCTTAACCCTTAACAATAAAGCCTATACTATTAATGCGATAGCCCTTCTCTTTTAGTAGATCCTTAGTTGTTTATACGTTAAGATCGACCTAGACAATCGCATCGTAGTACTTCTTCTAGTAGGCTATCGTAAAGTCGTTAAGCGCAAAGGACAAGTTAAGTAGCTACTTACCTACCTTCTTACTAGCGGTAGATACGCGATAGATTATAGTATAGGAAAGATGCTCGGCGCCTTAACGACGGACCTTGTACTTATTAACGAACGAAGAGACCTGCTTAGTACGCTCTTATCTACCGTAGGCGAAGTTAATAAGGCTCTTAGGAAGACTGCTTAGTCCTCCCTAGTGTTCGAAGGCCTAGTCGAGGGTCTTAAAGCGTAAGCGAATCTAGATACTAGCTGTCTCGAGGCTATAGACGATAGGAAAGGCTTATTCGATATCTATATCGTTAAGAACCTCGCGCTTAAAGATACGCTTACCGATAGACTAACGCAAGTTATTTATACCGTACGCAACTAAGATAGCAGCCTTCTTAATATTCCTATTAATAACGCGTAGTAGGGTACGAGCGTTCTAGATCTTCTCTTAAGGGTCTTTAAGAGCGGTAACGATCTAGAAGCAGTGCTCGAGGCTAGTTGTAGTAGCTAAGGCGCTATCGGATAGGGCTTTAATCGGAACTAGGGCGGCTAGGCTTAGGTTAATAGGGGTAGGTAGGTCGTTGCTACTACTAGCGCCTAGCGGATTCGGGGCGCCGGAAGATATAGTCGTCCGAAGTAGGTTGTAAACGAGTTTGCAAGTATGTTCGTTGCTTAACAATAATAATTGAAGGGTTTAGATAGAAGGGGGGGGTAGTTAGGCGGTAGCGAGTTAGTTAGTAATCGAGTAGAAGAAGGAGCTTAGGAAGCTCGCTTTAAATATAGTACGAAGGTAACGTAGTCCGTATATTCCGCGCTAGTAAAGCAAACGGATAACGGCCGTATATAAAAGTAAAGCTATATACGAGACCTCTTTGTTATTAGGGTAGGCTAAAGTTTAACAATCGATCTAGCTAATTGCTAGTAGCGACTACGCGCCTTTATTAACCTTTAGCTATCGTAGATTCTCGCGCACTCGAAATGTAACTAGTTAGTTCGAGTCCTTAGTAGAAATCTATAGTAGTAAAGCTAGCGGGACTAATAATACCCCCGGGGTAGCATTAGCTTTTCTCTAGAGATGCTCGGTAACGAGGAGCAAGTCGCCTAGGCCTAGCGTAGCTAACTCGTTAGTGCGTTAGCCTATAGCACTGCCGTTATAGATACAGCATTACCTTTTATATTAGCAAGCACGTAAAGGTAGTCTATACGTTTACCTTCTTCCTTCTTCCTTCTTCTAAACACTAAGCTCGATAGCCTAAGGTCCCTATTCTTAGAGGCTATAGGCCTAGGTTGCTATATCTATCTAAGAGCTAGGAAGGGAGAGGGATCCTCCCTTTCTTAGTATCCTACGTAACTAGTACTAATTATAGTAGGAACATCCTCTAGTAGAGTATCTTGTTATCGTTGTTACTTAAGGGTAGTCGCTAGAGTCTAGAAATCTAGAGGGAAGTAGTCCTAGAAGGGTAGAGGGTTAGGTTCGGCTATTTTCCTAATGCTACCCCTAGGGTATTATTAGGAAAACACGCCTCGTATAGTTCTATCTAAGGAAATAAGAGTAAAGGAATAAAGTTATAGTAACATTAATCGAAAGCAAAGGTAAAGCAAAGGACAATAATAAGTTAAACCAAAAGCAACAAACGAGAGTATAACATTAGTAGGACGGACAATAGGTAAGGACTAAAGGTATAGGGCG
>NW_006921546.1:702731-708754 GCF_000340215.1 Pseudocercospora fijiensis CIRAD86
ACGATTAATAAGAGTAAGGAAGCAACGTAGTAGAGGTAGATAGAGGTAAGGGAGAGTAAACAATTATTTAGTCTCGGGATCTAGCTATAATTCTAGGCGGTCTTCGTCGCTAGACTAGTCGAGCTCCTCCTCGGAGTTAGAGTTAGATAGCTAGAAGTCTAGTTTACTATCGGAATCAATATCGGAAATGCTCTACGCGCAATTAATACGTATATAACCCTCCCTTTATTTATAAGTCATTCCTAATAGCTTACTAAGATGTATTTAGGGATACGTATAGTTGTCGGGCAGAATAGGATCTATAATCGCGGTAGGATCCTCCTCTCGATAAGTATCTAAGGTCGGTAGAGGGTCTATAGAGGCATTAACTTTCTCCTCGGTCGGGGGAGAGCGGGTAGGCTCTCTTAATTCGACGACCTTCTTTAGGTTAGCCCGGGGGTGCGAGTACTTCAAGGTTGCACTATTAAGTTCCTAAAGACGGTACGCGGAACTATCGTAAAGGACCTCCTATACTCTATAAGGCCCTTTCTATTTAAAGGCTAGCTTATAGGAGTAACTATATTCTAGCTCTAACCGGTATAGGAGAACTATATCGCTAACCTTTAGAGGCTCCTAGTTAATAGTATTATAGTCGTCGAAATACTACTTAGCCTCCTTACGAAGGCGACGTTGTCGAGCAAGTCCCTCCTAAGAAGTAGTAGTTATATCCTTAAGAGCCTTAGCGCGTAGGGTAAGGAGATCCGCTCTAGTACGAATAGACCCCTAATCGTAAACGCTATACGTACGATAGGACAACTTAATAGGAAGAACGGCGTCCCTTCTAATTATAAGCTCTACTAGCGTAAGACTAGTCGTATCGATAATAGTAGTTCGATCCGCCTAGAGAAGGGCCGGAACGCGGGTAGAGATAGGAACGGACCTATCCCCTCTATTAGTTATCTTAGATAGGGCATCAATTAAAGACCGATAGCTACGCTTAATAATAGTATTCGACTAGGGATAGTACGGGGAGATGCGAATATTCTTCGCCCTATACGAAATAAGTAGCGCTTAAACTTCTTTAGCTATATTGTTCGTAGCGTTGTCTAAGATAATCTCGTAAGGTGTTCCCTAGCGGCAAAACAGATCCTTAAATAGGAAGGTAGCTATATTACGAGTATTAATAGCGCCGTAGCCCTTGTAGAAATAATAGGCCTCCGGCTATCGAGAAAGACCCTCTCGAATAATATATAAGCTATTATTGCGACTAAGATAGACCCTATCGCTATACTATCGCTCTCCGACTAATTAGGTAGTAGGAATACGCAGCTCTCCTAGACGTCGGTAGCTATTCCTAAAATTGCACTTAGGACAGCTCTTATAGTAGCGGGAGACATTAGCCTATACGCCGTCCTACTAGTAGCGCCGACGAAGGACATCGAAGGTGCCCTCTGCCGCCCGGTAGCCGAGCTTATCGTAAACGGAACGAAGGATCTCTTATCGGGCTACTAGGTCGTTAATAATACGCTAGAGAGGTATATTAACTATCGCTTGTCGCTAAAGGATTCGATCTTTAACTAGGAATCGTCGAGAATAGCGAATAACCCGACGGTATTAACTCTTTAATAGGCTAGGCGCTTTCTTCGTATAGGTTAGGAAGTAGGCGATATAATAGGAGTCGTCGGAGTAGACCCTATTAAGGATATTATCCCTCTCTAGTTTATCCGCCTTAGCCTTAGCCTAGTCGTTATCGTTAGTAGTAGGGCTCTCGTCGGGCTAGTTACTAGGTTAGTCGCTAGGTTAGTCGTCGGTAGTAGGCCTAGTAATCGCTAGTATAGTATTAATATAGAAGGCAGCGAAGAAAGTGCGGTTAATTACCGTATCGATATCCTCTTCTTCTATTATCTCGGCGATGTCCTCTTCTATAGCGGGCCTTCTAAAAAGACTATCCGGTCTAGTATGCTTCTTACTAGGAACGTAGAAGACGTCGAAGTCAAACAAATAGATCTAGGCAACCTACCGAGCTATCGTAGAGTTTAGTAGGTCGGAGGCTATACGGTTAAGCTAATAGACTAGCGTCTAAGCATCGATTTCTAGACGAAAGAATATACTAAAGAGCTATAGACGGAACTTCTTTAGAGCCTTGTAGACTCTAAGGCATTCTCGCTTACTAGTATCGTATCGGGCCTCGATCGGTTTCTATAGTCTAGAGTCGTACCTAATAGGATAACGCAAGGATAGCTCCTTACGGTTATACTATATTAGTATCTCGCTATAGCCTTCCCTACTCGAGTCGATAGTAACAATTATTAAACCCGCACCCTCTAAGTAGTTAATAGATATTAGTATAGGTGCGCTAACGAGCGCCTTAGTTACCGTATCCTTAGCCGCTTAGTAAACGGAGGTCTATTCGAATTTAGTATCCTTCTTAAGCAAGGCGTATAAGGGCTTGTATACTAATACAAAGTTCTCGACCTAGATACGGAAGTAGGAGACTACTCTAAGCTAGGTTCGGACATCCTTCTAATAGGTAGGATCCGGCTAGGACACTATCTTTAGGACCCGTGTATTATTAGGATAGCGGCCGTTCTTATTAGTTACAAACCCGACAATGTTTATTCGTTTATATAGGAGCTAAAGCTTCTCCCTATATACCGTTAGGTTAGCTCGCTCTAGGTCGTAGAGGACACTATCGAGGTTCTAAATGTGTTCGAGAAAGAACCTACGGATGCTAGGCTCTACTTCTTTATTATCGTACCTAGTTTTAGGGCCCTTAATACCGATATCGTCGAGGAAAGGCATCGCTATATAGGAGATATAGGCCGCGAGGACTTAGCTTATAATGCGAACGAACTAGGCTACGGAGTTAGTTGCCCCTTAGGGAAGGGTAGTTTACCTATATAGCCTAAGAGGTGTCTCGAAACTAGTAAGGTCGCGGCTATTAGGATAGAGAGGGATCTAGTCGTAGCCCGAGAAAACATTAACTAGTAAGGCTACAATACAGTTAGTAAAAGCTTCCGAGAACCTATTAGTCTCCGGAGGAAGGTTAGTATCTCTAATCGTAACTACGTTGAACTTTTATATAGCGTTAATTAGACGGTACTTCTTTAGTTCCCTAGGAGCTATCTTCTTCTAAACTAGGAAGTATAGATTGCGATACGAGATATAGGAAGGTTCTAAGGTGCTAGCCTTTATACGCTATCGTATTATATCCTTAACTATACCTCGTAGGCTTAGGTTTAGCTTAAAACCTAGGTAGGCCTAAGGCTTATACTCGATCGTTCGGATCTTCTACGGAGGGGCAACCTCCGGATTTATTCTACCTAGGTAAGTAAAGTTATATATTAATACGGCCTCGCGATTATATAGAAGCTCGTATAGCAAATCCAGTTTACGATCCGAAAGCTCGATACTAGGTTTGATTTTCGCAAGCCTCTCCTCTATTAGCCTTAACCCCCTAGGGATAGTAGAAAACTTTTTAGTAATATACTTCTAATCGTACGGACTATCCCTAGGTAGTAGTGTCGCCTTCTAATTAAGGCACTTTTGTCGCTAGTTAGGATTCCCGCTAGGATTAGACCTATCGGTAATGTATACGCTGCCCTTTATAGGCTTAATCTTATTAGCTACCCTCTTATATAGGGTATATACACTAATCGATTGTCGAACCCGAGCTCGCTCTCTTTATCGCTAGGCTTAGAGATTAGCGCAACAAAACAGCGCGTAAACTTCTTTAGAAGTTTCCTTAAGTCGATAGGTATATAGCTAGTAGTCCTAATTTATAACGCCGGCGAAAACGTTAGATTCGTAATAATACCCCCGGGGTAGTATTAGACTCGCGCTCTAATTAGTTAGTTCGGGTAGACCCGCGTCCGGTAGTAATACTTACGATAGTATTATTACCTTAACTCGTGCATTAGGTAGTCGTTATATTATACTCGCTATCGCTTCGAGCATTCGTCTTCTTAGTATAGAACCTAGAAACTTGCCTTAACGTACGGAGCGGCGCACTTCTAGAAATGACCTATTTAAGCTATACTAACTTATAGCGCAGATTGCCGGTCTTATAACCGCGCCGTAGCGTTTCCTAAAGACCGTCTAGAAGTAGCAAGGATATCCTCGTAGGACTTGTAGCTAGTATTGCCGATATAACTAGTAAACACGACTCGGTTGCCCTTCTAGTTAGTAATAGTTCCCTCCTAGGAGCTATCGTCGCAGTTGCGCTAAACACCTTAGGTTATACGAGACTATAGCCGACCTAGAATAATTAGCGTATTTAGGTCGGCGGCAATCTAGAAGGTAAAGAAAAAGCATATACCGAAGGCGTCTACTATAACATTATAGTAAGCACCTACTAGCGCAACCTCCCTATTTACTCCCTATATACCGAGGGAAATGTCTCTATTTATTAGCAGCCTAAGTTGTTTAGCCTAACGCTTACTTATAATAAGTAACTCCGAACTATTATTAAGCATTGCTAGCATCTGTTAACTATAGCTCCCGATAGTAACCTAAATATAGATAGCGGGGACGACGGCGAAGGAACGAGTAACTACAGAAAGGTCTATATTATTAGGGATAGAGTAAAGTTCTTTAGGTCGAGGAGGTCCTACTCGACCGATTTATTAGCTAGTAAATCGGACAGCCTTAATAGAGACTAAAACTAGAGTAGGGTCGGGATTATTACTATCCCCTCGGCCTATCTCCTTAACTCCCTCTTCGTTAGTATTATCGATAGTCTCTTAGTTCTCGTAGGTTACCGATTCGCCTTCTGCTAACTCTTAGGTACCTAAAAATTTAGGAAGGAACTATAGGGAAGAGATATCGATATAGTCTTCTCGTCCCTATTTCCTTCGGAGGGCAGCGAGGTCTTTTATAAAGGTAGCATCGTTAGGGATTCGGCTCTAGAATAGGTTAGTAGGCAAACCGTATACTAGCAGCTCTCCTATAGACACATTAGACTTAAGGTCTAGGAACTATAAAGCCTAGAAGAGAGCGTTTGCCTTTATATCTAAGGAGTTAGCTAGGCTAGTGCTATACCTTTTTATATACCTATTAAAGCGAAAGCTCTTTAGATCGGATGACTTTCGCTTATAGGCCGGTAGGTTAGCTAGACCTAGGGTACTACTAATGTTAGTAGCAACATCCTCTATATCGACCTCTAGAGTCTCTAGGACGACTAGGCTCTCTATAGGTAGGGTGCTAGGTACGGTGCTAGGTGCGGTACTAGATCGGGCAGCACGGTCTATAGCTATCTAGAGAGTCTTAGTTTTAGCGGTTAACTCTCGCTATTGCTTAGCCTTGTCGGCCGCCTTGTTCTTTAGTACCCTAGTAGGGGCTGCCGCACTAGGGCGAGTAGGGTTCTAAGGGCTCTTACCCTTGCTTTAGGACTAGGTCTAAGACCGTATAGTAGCGTAGACATCTATACTATTCTTAGTAACCGCGTAAACATTAGTAACTGTATCCGGATCCTAAGAAACAAAGTTGACTTTAATAGGCTTAGCAGTTCCGTTACTGCTTCGCTTCTTAACCTATTTTGCCCTAACCTTCTAAGTTTCTCGTTTAGCAATAGCGGCGAGGGTACTATTCCTAGTGTCCTTAAACTCGATCTTGCCGCTATACTTCTTTTCTAGAAGGGTCTTTAGCTGAGGCAGCTTCGGGGCTCTCCGATCCTATTCGAAATCAATCTTGTCGCCGGTATCTATATAGTAGAATCGGCTATTTACTTATATAATAAGCTTCCTTTTAAGAAGCTCTTTCTAGATAGGGTAGGACGATTAGATATATTTAAACCCGCTACACATCTAGCACTTGCTATCTAAGTTAGAATAGATCTTCCGTATAGCGTAGACATCTACTAAAGGGGCTTTAGGGTAGTTAGGATCTGAAACCTAGTAGACTAGCGGTATATCGCCTAGTATAGTAGTATTAATAACCTCCCTAACTCGCTATAATGCTTTCGTATTTAGGTTTAGCTAGGCTAGGGATTTAGCTAAGTCCGCAACGTCTTAAGAGTGCTTAGTAATAGTAGGAGTTACGGTCTT
>NW_006921546.1:708854-713674 GCF_000340215.1 Pseudocercospora fijiensis CIRAD86
TCCACTGACAACCTGGGATCCGCATGTCTTCGAGTCGACACTAGGACCTCTTTGTATTTCCTGAAACTCTTAGGATCGGACTCGCTAAGCTTATAGCGACGTAAGATACGCTAAGCTATAGGCTACGGCAATCCCTAGAGGAGCAGCCTCGTTCTCTAAGAGTTCTCGAGGTTACTCTACTCGATGCCGTCCGCTAACTCGACAAATTCGTAGACATACCCCTTTAGGTCGTTATCCTTAGTACGCCTTACTAAGTAGAGGGTCTCGAGCTACGTACGACTGCCTTTAATACGACGGCTATCGCGCTTCCGATACTCCCTTATAAAGGCTACCTTAAAGGTCTCCTAGTTAGTATTAGACTTGTCGTCCTTCTCTAGGTAGCTAACTAGGGTTTTAAGGGTTCGGTAAAGCTTAGAGGAGGTAGTCCTCGTAAAGGACCGAATCTTGTACTAGTCGGATTCTCTATCGAGCTCGTAATTAACTAAGCCTTCCTTAAAACGCTCTATATATACTATAGCGTTCTACCCTTCGAATAAGGGGTTTGCAGTGCTCCCTAGTTCTAGCGGGCGACGCTTGTTTTAACGGAGAAGTTTAGTTTGCTTCTCTATTATCTTTATAATAACATTGTAGAGCGCCTCTAGTATAGAGGGCGTAGGAGGCTTACTTATATTAACTAGTCGCCGCCTAATTTCTTCGTTAATAGGATTAGGGGCGTTTTCGGATTCCGAAGATTCTACTAATTCGTAATACTCGTTTTCGCTAGAGCTAGAGCTTATTCGATTGTTGTAAAATAGTTGAAATAGCTAAAATAGAATGCTATATAAAGTTGAAATGGAATGCTATATAAATGTGTTTTTTTTTAGTGTCTTTAGTTTGTTTAGTTTGTTATAATGTTGCTATGCGAGAGAGTAGTATATTAGGCTGTTTCTCCTAGTATTACCCCCGGGGTAGCATTAGGATTTAGCCTCCTAGGGGTCGCCTAACTACCTCTAGGAGCTGAGTTTAGTATTAGACGAAAGCCGCTCGGAGGGAGAGACTACAATCTCTATTCATACCTAGATCCTAGAAACTAGCTCGTATCTCCTTTAGCTAGGCGGGGGGCGGTAGCCTTCTTTTTCTAGTAGAAGGCTAAGCACTATCTAAGCGAGGCTACGAATCTAGGAACGCCCTACCCGATTAATAGGGGACTCCCCGGCTATCCGACCTGTAAGCCGTATTTGCTATTAATTAATAGTCTTAGCAAACTAAGCAAGGCCGATAGGTAATTAGTCTATCTCCTCCTTAGGCGGGGCTTATCTCGAGTAAGCGGTACTAAATAGGTCTTCGACCCGGAGCCGAGTCCTTAGAAGCTAGCTATAGCTATAGACTAGGCCCTAAGCTATAACAGTCCTAAGGGTTTGTAGCTTTTCGGGGTTAAAGCGATGCCCTCGTTAAGAGGTTTCTCTGCTTATCGTAATAGCCCCTTAAGATACTTCGGTATCGTCCGTATCGTAGGCTCTTATCGTGCCCTCGCTTCGGTTATAGCTATTCGTGCCTAGAGACTACCTTCAATATACCCGAACCTGTTAGATATAAAGAGATAGCCCTACCTTCGGCTCTAATAAAGGACGGAAACTAAAACCACTACTACTACTAGTAGTAATAGTATAGGCTACCGAGGGTAATATAACCTATAGTAATATAGGCAGCTATGTTTAGCATAATAGGATAATAAGACGGTTGCTTAGGCTAAAGACTAGAGCCCTGCAACATAGGCATTATAGAAGTGTAATATAAACAATATGCTATACGAGGTTAGTGCCCTATCTACAATATAGAAGGAGGCCTCTTATATAGGCTCAAAACTTAGCCTAGGTGTATAGGGCCGGTTACTAGCTAATAATAGGATATCCCTAAATTATTAATAAATAACTTCGAGAGCGTACGTAACGATATCGATATACTTATAGTAATCGACGTCGTTTTAGATTCCGACGATAAAGGTAGATCGATCGAGCGCTATAGTAAGAGTAGTCTATAAGCGCCGTATTTCTCTTACCTACTAATATAATCGATAGGTCCTAAAGTATCTACTAGGCAATAATTAAGTAAACAACTCAAAGCTAGCGATAATGCGATAGATAAGTTAGCTAAGGCAGAGGCCCTACCTAAGAAAAACGATATTAGACTATCTATACTATAGAGCAGTTTCTAAGCGATAGATTAGGGGCCGACGGAGGCTGCTAATCCGTTTACTTCGGTACGGGGAGGCAATAGTATAAGTGTAACCGAGACAATAGAATATAATAGAACCGAAGACAATTAATATAAAAGGTATAGATATACCGTAGGAATAATATTAGGGAAGGATTGCGCGCTAATTACTATAAGAATAGTAGGTATTCTAACTAGTCTTATATAATAGATAAGACTTTATTCGCGGCGGTAAGTAATTACGTTAGGGATGTATTAGGGCTAGAAGAGGGGGAGTAGATATAGTAGGCGGATATAGAGGCGGACGGCGGCAAAGTTAAGGAGATAGTATTTAACGAGGAGACGTAGGATCGAAGAATTAGGAGATATATATATAAGAAAGGTATATTAGTAGGTAGATAGGGTAGTAGTAGGTACGAGTAGTATTTAATAGAGATCTAGGAAGAGAAGGAGGAAGGCAGGCTAGTTAGCCTAACGCTAAGCGCTAAGCCCTACCTAAGGCACTAAGACCCTAGCTTTACTTAGCCTAGTTACATACTAATTACGTATAGCCTCTTTAGCCCTAATATACGCTTCCCTTCTAAAGGCCGCGCCCTCGTAGCCTGTCTATATCCTACGACCTCTATTACTACTAACTTAGCAAGCCTAATAAGCTGCTTAGCCCGCGCTAAATTAAACACTTAACTACCTAATTATGTAACTATATTAAACCTTACCTTCTAATACAATATCTAACTCTAACTACGCTATCCTTATATATAATAAAATAAAGGGATATATAGCTATAAGAATTAAGGGCTATCGACTAATTATAATATAGGCGCGTCTTCCCTACTATAATAGGTAGACGTACGAGGTATTATAGTACTACCTCCGCTCTAAGTAATGTTATTCCGAGTTCTTTGCGTCTACTCTAAAAGACCTAGAAATGTCCGCTTCCGAGGGTTGTTCTTATTATTACGAGGGCTATTATTTACTATCGTAGTTTTACTAGCCCTAATTAGTTAGGTTTAGCAGCCTTTAATTATTAACCTTATTTTCAAAAACGCAGTTCGTCTAGTTTCTATAGGTAAAGGCTATTATAAGTGTAATAGTTAAGGTTTGCCTCGCTTAAAGGGTCGGAAAGATCGAGGAGTAACCTATTATCTACAAGATCGACCCTAGCTAGCTTAGCTCTATATTTTTGCCCTTAGTTAGTTAGTCTATTAAACTACTCTATCCTTTAAGCCTTAATATTTTAACTTAGCCTTAAAGTTTTGATTAAACCTTTAATATAGCTATTCTTTTAACTTAATTAGTATAGTGCGCTTCCGTCCCTAGGCCGTAATATAGGTAAGGTTGTCTTAGTAGGTATAGCGATAATAGTAAGTAATGTTAATAATAGCGGCGCTAGCCGTCTTAGCGCTAACTTTACCTTACTTCTAATTTCCTTCTTCGACTAATAATATACTCCGCAATACCGTTACTAATATAGCCGCGCCGGCCGTACCGCCCTTTAGTATAAGCGCGACGCCGTTCTCGCCGACCGCCTAGGCCTTAGGGCCTCGATAGAATAAAGGAATAAAAGGGGGACCCGAATACTAGGGGAAGGGCCTTATTACGTTAGCGGAGAGGTAAAATCCTTAAAAGAGTAGGCGATTAGTTAAAGCGTTATAGCGCGCTTATTAACGTCCGGTACGCGTTTACTATAGTAGTATAGTTTTATTGTCCTTTGCTAACAATTGCTTGCCTCTAATTAGTTAGCTAATAGCACTCTAGGGGTAATATTGTTCCTAAGCCTTAGTAACATTACGAGCTTTTAGCCTTCTTCTTGTTCTTTACGCTAGTCTAATACTTATCTAACAACTCGGCTATATCCTCGAAGGAGTCTTTAGCCTCCTACGAGTCCTATTTAGGTAAATAGCCCTGCTATCTTAAGAGGTATTCCTTCTTGCCTTGCCTAGTCCGGTACTTTAGAATACGTTCTATAGACTATAGCTCTTCGCTATTAGCTAGTATATCCTTAGATTTAGTAGGTGCTTTATCCCCTTCGCGTAGGTAGTACGGCTTAAGGAGGGATATATAGAAGGTATTATAGATAGTATAATAAGGTAGAAGCTATAACTAATAGGCCTATACGGAGGAGCCTTTAACTTCTCGGATACGGAATAGGCTAATATATCTCGGTACGAGCTTAGGTCTTGTTTTGCCGTTAGGTAACGGGTATTTACGGATGCGGAGGTTCTTAGTACTTAGTATAACTAGGTCGCCTTGCTTAAAGGTTATTAGCGTATAGTGTTTGTTATAATAGGCCTTCTAATCGGCCTAGGCCTTCGCTAGTTTGTTAGCTAACTTAGCGTGAATTTCCCGCATCTTTTAAACCCTCTTAATAGCCGCTAGTATCTTAGGTTAACCCGCTTCCCTTTCCTTACGCTTAGCCTCGAGCGATAGAGAGTCTTATAGCAATATAGGGTTGCTGCCTATTATAGCGAAATAAGGGGAGACCTTAAGTAGATAAGTAGATACTATTATTATACACGAATTTAGCTAGTTATAGGAGGTTAACCTAGTCGTTAGGGTTCTTATTACTATAGCTGCGCAGGTATTGCTATAAGGGTAGTATTATGCCTTTCGGTTAGCTATCTGTT
>NW_006921546.1:713786-882104 GCF_000340215.1 Pseudocercospora fijiensis CIRAD86
TTCAATAGAATACTATAGATAGGCGATGCTTAAGTCTTAGCCGTAGGCATATCTTACTCTAATAATAAGATATAAATGTCGAGCCCCGGTTAGAGACTATCCCCTTATGGGTTCTCTAATAGCTATAGAAGATATTATTCTATAGTAACTTAGCTAAGTTAATAGCCGACTAATCCTTCTAAGCGGGGATATAGCGAGCGCCCTTAGTAAACCGGTCTACGACGACTAGGATAGCGTTAAAGATGTCTTTGCTTCCTCTTCGCTTAGTAGGGGGAAGACCTATAATAAAGTCTATTATAAGCTCTACAAATAGCTTATAAGGGATTAGCAATAAGGACAACTCGCTAAAAGGCTAATACTTTAGTGCCTTAATACGTTAGCATACGGTATACGTATTAACGTATTCCTTTATATCCCGCTTACTATTTAGCTAGTAGTATATACGCGATAGTAGCTCGTACGACCTCTCTATACTATAGTAACCGGCAAGCTTACTATTATTATAGTATCGCTTAAGAAGTTCTTATCTAATCGATTGTTTAGCGGGGACATAGTACCTACTTTTAAACTTTAAGTAACCCTTATCGTCGATCGACTAATTATTACTCTTACTAGATCGAGTCTTTCGTCTACTTATAAGCTTATCGATACGTTTAGTAGCAAAGGCGTCCCTCTACTAAGTATATAACAGCTTATCTATAAACGATTAACTATCCCTATTTGCAAGGTTATTTAATAGTACCCTTACTATCGAACGAGGTACGTATTATATATATCTAATAGTACTAGTAGCCGGATTAACTATAGTAGTACTATCGCTATTATTATATATAGCGATATCGACTAGGGAGTTATTATAACTTCTCCTGTCTATATTATTAGCCCTTGCCTTAATACGCACTATTAATATAGTAAGAGTATTAATATACTTCGAGCCGTCGCGGAGTCCGGTAAGCCGCTTATCCTACGCTTACTTATTAATAATATAGGCTATAGCAATCTTATACTATAGGGTTAGAAACAAAGAATTAATGTGTTAGGTCTCGCTATCGTAATTAGGTCGCCTCGATAGGCTATTAGTAGGGTTGCTTACGCCTAGCCGATATAATATATTAAAATCAAACCTAGCGAGGTAGACGGCCTATCTAGCCTATCGACCTATAACCCTAGTAACCTTAGTAATGCTATAGAGGTTGTTATAGTCTATATAGACCTATATCGTATATTAGGCCCTATCGAGGTAGTGCCTCTAATACTTAAAGGCCTCGATAATAGCTAGTAATTCTTATTCGTAGGTCTCGTAGCGACGCTCGGCATTAATTATCTTCCTTAAGAAGAAGGCAATCGGGTGCTAGTAATCGTTATTAGTCTGTTGTAACATAATAGCTAATATAGCGAACTATAAAGCGTTAGTCTTAATACGGATCTACCTACTTAGTACGAAATAGTATAGTAAGGGGACTTTAGTAAAGCGTTGCTTTAAACCGTTAAAAGCGGCTTGTGCTTTGTTAGTCTATTTAAACTCCCTAGTTAGGTTAGCCTTAGTTTTAGTAAGCTTAGTTAGTAGCATTACGTACTATAAATAACCCTCGATAAATCGACAGTAGAAGTTAGTAAAACCTAGGAATAATTAAAGCTCCTTAATACTAGTAGGCGTTAGCTACTCGGTAATAGTCTTAATCCGATTAGGATTAGCCTTAACACCCTTAGTTAATACGAGGAAGCTAAGGAAGGCTACCTCCTTAGTAGTAAAGGTATATTTAGAAGGCTTGTAATACAAGCTATAGGCCTATAGGCGGTCGAGCACCTTACGTACGGCGGCCTAATATTCCGCAATATTAGGTAAGTATATATAGACTAGGATATCGTCTAGGTAAACTATATAGAGGTAATCTAATAGGCCTAATAGGGCCCGATTAATATAGGACTAGAATATTATAGAGGCGTTAGCTAGCCTAAATAGCATAACTGGGTGCTCGAAATAGCTATAACGGGTATAGAAGGCTGTTTTCTATTTATCGCCCTTACGGATATAGATGCGATAGTATATATCCTTAATGTCTAATATAGTATAGAAATAGGCGCTAGAAAGGCGATCGAGGGTCTTATTAATAAGCGGAAGCAGATAGCGGTCCTTAATAGTAATAGTGTTAAGCCCTCTATAATTAATATATAAACGCAGGCTACTATCCTTCTTTAGTACAAATAGGATAGGTATACTAGTAGGGCTGTTACTATACTAAATTCGACTATTAGCTAGGTTCTTATCTAGGTACTTACGTAGTATAGTAAGCTCGCGTTTACTAAGGTTATAGAGAGGCCTAAAAGGAACCTCCTTACCCTATATAATATCGATCTTATAGTCCGTCTCTTTAAATATAGGCAATATCGATACTAGGTAGTGTTTAAATATATTAATATAAGTCTCTCGAATAGGCTATAGTATACGAGCAAGCTAATTAGGGTCTATACTATTAGGGGGTATAGGTTTATCGTTATCTCCTAATAGGTCGATTATTAGGTTAGCTATAGTAGGTATTAGGTTGCCGATAAATAGGACTCTAATATCGTTAGGACACTCGCTAGTATTAATATATTTAATGTCCTCTTTCCTAGCGATTCTAAATCGCTACTATTAGCTGCCTAGGTCTATAGCTACGGCGTAGTGCTTAAGAACAGGGTTGCTAATAATAATAGTAGCTCCCCTATATAGGTTGTCTATATCTACTACGTAGGTAGTAAAGTCTAGTAGGCGCTTATTTCCGAGGTCGTCCTTTAGGACTATAGGAATATAGTAGGCCCTATAGGTTAAGTGCCGAGCGTTATTAAACTAAGTAAGGGTTAGTAGGTTAGCCCTAGGCAATTGTCGAAGGTCTAATTACTTAGCTAGGCGATAGCTAATAAGGGTACTAACTAAATTCCCTAGGTCTAGTATACCCTTAGTTTTATAATTGTTGCTATACGTGTCCTATATAAGATAGGTGCGTATAATAGCTAGTATAATATCGATAGTCTTACGCCGTATAAGGCTAATAGTTAGTACGGCGCTTATTCTTTTTTCGACTAATAGGAAGGACCGATAGGGGTAGCATTAGCGGCTAAAAGGTGCTTTCGGTACTTAGCGGTAGTATAGTCGATCCGGGCCTAATCCTTAGGTTTGTCGTATTAGCCTAGTAGATAGCTAGTACTACTATAGTTAAAGCATTTCAATCTAGTTAGGGGATTGCTATAGCCGCTATTGCTGCTATTGTTAGTTAAGCGATTAGTATTATAGGGATACGAGCCCCTTCTACGGCCTCTATTACGGCCTCCTCTATATAGCCGTCTTCTACGGCCTCTTCTACGGTCGTTGTTACTATTCCTATTATTAGCATTGTTATTCTAGTAGGACCCTTAGCTATTGCCTCTACGGGCACTACGATTGCCGCGGTTAGTACTAGCTAGTCGGATCCTCAATTCTAGTCGTTACTAAAGTTAGATAGCTCGTTTAGCTGTTTCTACTTCGACTATAAATTAAATGCGTGTTAGATTAGCCTATTTAAATATACGGCGGCGGTCTAATTTAAGGACTAATTCCTATCGCAATTTAGGGCGTATTTCGGAAATCTAGATAGAGTCGGTCTTAGGTAGCAAATCGTCCTTAAGGGTCTTTAGATAGGCCTCGAAGAATCGAGAGGTTTAGTCGGCCTTTTGTTTAGTACGTAGGTATTAGTCTTAGGCGTGCTACTAGCGCAATATAGGGTTGCTAAGGGTATTTAGTATAATAGTCTTATAGTCTTGCTACTAAATAGCGGTCTAATTAGGGAGGGAGTTAAAATAGTCGTCCTAGGTACGCTTTAGGTCTCTATTAATATATTGTATAGTATAGACGACTAAGGAATAGTTATCTAGTAGCGCTCTCGGTGCATTACGCTAGTTAAGCTTACAGTTACGAATATAGTCGTTATATTGCTTTCGACTAGAGCTATTAAACACGGTGCAATCCTTAAGTTTAGTATCCTTCTTTTAAATAGTTAGTAAGGAAGGCCCTACTATTAGCTTAGTATTTAGTTGCTAGGGCTTCCTATAGGCGGTAAATTTTGAGGAGGTTGTCCTTTAGCTATTATTCTTAACGTAAAGCAGCGAGCTTGTTTTAGGTAGCTTCTTAAAGTCTCGCTACTAGCTAGGGGCTAAAGGCTAGTTAGCTATATCGACGGTTAACAATATTGCTAAGGATGTCGTTAATAGGTAACGATAGGTTATCCCTTTCGATTATAGGTTCTCTAGTAGGGTCTCTAGTAGGCGCTTTAGTAGGCACTTTAGTAGGCACTATACTACTAGTGTTGTTATTGCTAGCACTGCTAGTAGCGCTACGGTTGTTATTACTTTGTAATAAGCCGGCTATTATAATAAGGGGTAATACTAATAATATATTATAGGCCCCTATAGTGCGGATATAGCGGAATTAGCGAGTATCGGTCTAGTATAATTAACTTAGTATAGTAGGCTATATAGAAGGCCTTGCTTAATAATTAGTACGGTTATTCTAATAGAATAGTATATATAGATCCCGCCTCGGGCGCAATATAGTTAGATTAACGGTTTCCGTAGCTATACCGCTAAAAGCTTAAAATAAGGACTATCTAGCTACTACCTTTAAAGGGTAGATCGAATACTATATAAGAAGGGTATATTAGTAGGTAGATAGGGTAGTAGTAGGTACGAGTAGTATTCGATAGAGATCTAGAAGGAGAAGGAGGAAGGCAGGCTAGTTAGCCTAACGCTAAGCGCTAAGCCCTACCTAAGGCACTAAGACCCTAGCTTTACTTAGCCTAGTTATATGCTAATTACGTATAGCCTCTTTAGCCCTAATAATATAGTAAAAGAGAAGAAGAAGTCGAAAGGAAATAAACGAAAGAAGGTAGAGGTATATCGCTTTAATATAGCCGTAGAGGACGAATAGAATACATTCTTATTAACCGTAATAAATAGATGCCCTATATAATATAACGAAATCTATTAATACTATACGAGTCGGTCGCTAAGTCGGTACTAACTTAGTATACGTAGTAGACGTATACAAATGCTAGTAGTTACCCGAGTATACGTATAAACGTTAGATATTAGTAGAAGTAACAATCGTATAATATACAGATCCGATAGAAAATGTAATTTAAATGCTAGTACTAGTACCTACGACGACTCGAGCCTAACTCGATATACAAGTCGGACGGTAAAGAATAAAATTCTAACTATAATTAGATTTGCTAGAATTTCTGGATCGCGACGATCCTATTAGATAAGATCTTTAACGTACGATCCTAAGGATCCTAAGGATCCTAAGCGATTCTATCGATAGGATCGTCGCGATTAGTAAAAAAGTTTCCGTAACGTAAGGAAAGCTTCTAGCCTATATCGGCAGTTTATAATATTAACTAAGATAGTAGGTATAGTTAAATTAACCGGGAGTATTAAGGAAACTTTTTAATCTATATCTGCTACTTAGGGATTTAATTAAGGTAGTATATAAAGGTAGATCGGCTATAAGTATAGGGCAAACGCTTTAGTATCTATCGGTAGCTAGAAGAGTTAACTAAGACGGCGTATAAAGGTAAATCCGAGTATATCTAATTTACAACCTATATCCGTAGGCTAGTTGTTATTAAATAGTCTCTTCTCTCTATACCTTATAGTATATTAGCCTTACGATTAAGCTTGCCTTTACTAAAATTCTAGCTAATCTCTAAGCTACTAGATATTCGTAATCTTCTTTAAAAGGCGTAAGATTGAGATATTTATTAAGATAAAGGATTGTATTCACTTGATATCTAGGCTAACGAAGCGTAAAGAAGGAAGGAAGGAGCGACTCGAGGGTTCGGGCCGCCTATATACCCGTGTCGATGCCTTAGGCATCAACTTTCACGCTGCCATTTACATACTAGCTACGATCCGTAATAATATTAAAACTAATAGCTATTATCCTATTTAGCCTAGTACTTAGGTACTACGCGTCGTAAAGTATTTCGTAGCCTAGACCTACTAATCTTAGGATATACTAGGTATACTAACGATCTCTATATCGTATTATAGTATTCCGAAGATTCCTATAGAATAATCCTACGTCTATTAAGAATATTCTACCGCTATTTAATATGCTTAGATCTTAAATCTACTATAAGCGACTTTAATAGTCTACGCTTAGCGGCCGTATTCCCGCTATTTCCTTTCCTAAATCTATATCTTCCGTAAGAGAGTCCTTATTTTAGGTACGAGGAGCTTGCTTTTACGATACTTTCTTAAGAATTAAAGTAGAGTTCTAATAGATAGTAGAAGGGCGAGCTATAGTATAGCTTTCGGATTTAACCTCTCGTACTAAAGGGATATACGTATAGTTAGTAGAAGAGAACTCTTAGATAGTAGGTAGTTTTCGGAAGTGCTTATAGTAAGCCTAGAGTAGCGACGCTATATTAAATTGCCCTAGAGCTATAGTAATAGCGAAGAGACGTAGGCTACTAAAAGCGTTAAGAACGATAGTAATAGAGACGATAGAGGCGAAATAGGCGACGTATAGGTAGAATAGGGATAGACCGAGTAAGAGAAAGATAAGCTATACTACGCTATATATCTAAGCCTACTATAACTACCTCCTACCTATAACTCCCCGAGGTAATCCTACCTTAATTAGCGCCTAGCTATTACAAAAAAGCAGTTTATTCTCTTTAATTAACTAGGGCATACTTAGGTATTAACTAATACTAGCGCGAGTTGACTATCGGTATCGAGCTTTCGGTATAAGGCTAGCGGTAACGCTTTTCGGTACGAGATAGGTAGGGTAGGGCATAGCGTAGCGGCGTCGGGGACTATAGGTAGTAAGCGTAACTACGATACTATAGGTTATATAAGCTATTGCCTTTAAGATAAAGGTAGTAAGGGTAATTACGATAGCTCGGATAGTATAAAGCGCTACGCTCGCTATAGCTATATAGGACGCTAGGATAAGGATAAAGGGGGTAGATATAATTATATAATTACTCGTATTATATAGTCGGGGCTATAGGCAACTACGTAAAGTAGGTAGTAGTTATATTTAGTATAGCAAAAGCGATCTTAAGGTATAATATCGGTATAGATAGATTTTCGCTATCGCTAAAGAAGGCGTAACGTAGGAGAACTCCTACTAGCTCGCCTCGTCTAGCCGCCTTTAAGGAGATTATATTTCTAGTTACAATCGGCGACTAAAGTATCGATAAGTAGATAAATAGAATAGAGACGAAATTAGATTATTTTTGTATTATAGGGCACTATTAAATAGGTTAAGGTTCGGCTATAGGTAGGATAGTACGAAGATAGCCGCTAGTTAGAGCGGCTACTAATATACGTCGACTTTTGTCCTATAGCGAGGAGAAGGCTAATTCGACGAGAATATCTATCTCCGCGTCTTCTAGCGTAATAGTAGCCGCCCTAACTCTATCTCTATCTATTATCGTAGTACCTCTACGGGTAATAAATATACGTAATACGCTCTAGCAATTGTTCTATTACGAATATCGACTTTATTTTATTCTTCTAAATATATATATTATACTATAATATAACCTCCTTCTATCGAAAGCTAAGCGGTTTCAAGTTCCTAGACGATAGTTACTAAGAGGATTTACCTTATACTAATAGGCGATAACGAAGTTTTAATTAGGTATACCTAATAAGAAATCGTAGACTAGTAGCTATCCTAGATAGAGGTAAAAATTTAGCCTATACCCTAGTTATATAAGCTTTACTATAATAGCTAAGAGAGGACGTCGCTAGCAATTATCTTAAGTGCTTATAAGGTTAGGTATAATATTACTTATTATTATCTATACCTAGGATCGAGACTTACTACGCCTACTTAGATTTACGTAAAATGCTACTTCGCTACGTATTAGACTCTAGCCTCGAGCCTTTCGATTACTGTAGCTTAGTAAGTATATAAAGCCTATAAAAGAAGACTTAGAGAGTACCGGCTTAGAACTATTAAGATTAAGGTCTTAATCCTATAGCCGATCTTACGAGCGATATACTAGGCTTCTAGCAAAATTATAGCTCCGAAACCGATAATTATAGTATTAGTCTCCGATCCGGCGGTACTCTCTTAGCTAGAGGAGTAGCTTAAAGTATATACGCGAGTATTTCGCGCGAAATAAAGAAGTAATATATACCTAATATCGAATCTTACGAACTAGGTATCTATTATACTTTAGCTAGACTATTATCTAACGCCCTATAGTATTTATACTATCGATATTAGTATCTTTAATCGCTTTATTTTATATAAGCGGCTTCTTATAAGCCTATTTAAGAAAGTTATATATTAGATAACTATAAGGCATATATCCTCTTAAAGAGAAAGTAGGAGAAAAGAGTAGAACTTAGAAAAGAAGTATTATTTAAAGGACTATAAATAAAGAGTAGAGTACTAGGGAGAAGGAGGAGTAGTAGAGAATAGAAGAGTAGCAAAATCATTTCCTATCTATAAACAAAACCTCTAATCTACCAAAAAAAACTCTACCTAAACCAAAACTGCGGCGCCTCCTCATGCAAAAACTCCGTTAGTCTCTGCCGAAAAGCCTGATGCTCAGCGAGCTGACGGCTCGCCGTCTCTCGCAGCTCCTCCGTCACGCTGGCTTTAGCCTGCTGCTCAAGCCGTGCCTCCATGGGCGCCGTCTGTCTCAAGATATCAATAACAATAGAATCTTTCCGCACCCCGCCGAAACTGGATTCGCCGGCGTAATCTGTAAGCCGGCGGACGTTGCGGACTGCGCGGGTTTCTTCTTCTTTTTCTTCTTCTTCTTTTTCTTCTTCTTCTTCTTCTCCTTCGTCGTCGTCGTCTTCTTCTTCTTCTTCGTCGTCGTCGTCTTCTTCTTCTCCTTCGTCGTCGTCGTCGTCTTCTTCTTCTCCTGTCTTTCTTCTCTTGCTCGGCGGCTCTCCTCTACCTATCTCTATAGATGGCGATGGCTCTGTCTCTGTCTCTGGCTCTGACTCTGGCTCTGATTCTGGCTCTGGTTCTGGCTCCGGCTCTTTTCCCTTTCCTTTCCCCTTCCGTTTCCCCTTCCTTAGCCCTGACTCTAGCTCCGGCTCCGTCTTTTTGTGCATACGGGTCACCGTAGCAACATCTTCGGTCGTGACATGGGCAGTCCTTCGACCACCCTTATGCCTCCTCCGAGCACTGCTGGCTTTCGCTACCTCCTTCACGGCGTAGCGCCAGTCTTCCACCGCGCCAGCAAGGGTCCGCAAAGCCTTCAAAAGGCCATTGGGCCAGGAGGGAGGAGTGCTGCCGCCAGGAAAAGTCCAGTCCCAGCCTTTCCAGATTTTATTAATGCCGTTGATACGGCTATTGGCCTCGCTCTGTGCTCTTCCTACCCGATCCACTATCGTCTGCAACTCTTCCAGCCCCGAATATGCATTGCGAAAGGTAGCCGCACTCCTCGGATGATGATTCTGAAGCCATTTCCACGATACATGGCATTTGATTTCGTACTCTTCTGTCTCCTCCACGCTTCTCGTCACAACATCTATTACAAATTTTATTTTTTCTTGCTCATTATCCCCCAGATTCTCCAAAACACCCAAAAAATCGGCCTCGATCTCGTCATATCGCAAAATTGGTGCCATAATGCGATGCGATTCGATGCGATTCGATGCGATGCGATGCTGGAGCAGGAGCAGGAGCAGGAGCAGGAGGTGGTGGTGGTGCTGATGCTGATGCTGGTGCTGATGCTGATGCTGATGCTGATGCTGATGCTGGTGGTGGTGGTGCTGGTGCTGATGCTGGTGGTGGTGGTGCTGATGCTGGTGGTGGTGGTGCTGATGCTGGTGGTGGTGGTGCTGATGCTGGTGGTGGTGGTGCTAATATGCTGATGCTGGTACTGGTGGTGGTGCTGGCTGGAGCTGGAGCCGGAGTTGGAGCAGGAGCAGAGGCAGAGGGTGGAGACGCTGGAATGGGAGCTTTCGGACCAAGAGCGAAATCAACCTACACTTCTCAGAGAGTGTAAACGAACCTTATATATCACGGTAGACTACAGCAGTCGGGAGGCGCTTGCAACTTTCGGGCCCTTCCTCCCTCAAACAGACATCTTCACCAAGGTCAACAAGTTCAAATCGAGAAGGTCCGCTTCGCTGTGCTGTGCACCTCCCTCATGCATACATCTCGACCTTGGTCAACAAGTTCAGATCGAGAAGGTCCGCTTCGCTGTGCTGTGCACCTCCTCGACGGACACATCTTTACCTTGGCCAACAAGTTCAGAAGTAGAATCCCCGCTTTGCTGTGCTGTGCACCTCCCCCATGCGTACATCTTAACCTGGGTGCATTGTATGTGCCGAGTGGAGAATGATTGCTGTGCAGATTTCGGTCTCTGGTACCTCAAATATCATCTGCGTCTCCCGTGACATGGATGTGTCTTGACTCTTGACATCCTCGCAGACGACTTCGCTTCTGCTGTGATGTAGATGTGTCTTGCTTGAATATTGATACCCTCGCAGACGTTTTCAGTCCTCCCAAGCATGTCTTACACAAACTTGCGGCTGCCGTAGATGCTGGCCATCTGGGTTCTCCTCTTGTAAGCCCCGAGCTGTAGCTTCGCCATCAAACTCTTGCCGTTGCATTAGCTTTTTGCAGTCCAGCATCAGAAGCCTGCCGACAGGATTGAAGTTCCAAGTTGCGCTGTTCGACAGATGCTAAGATTGCTCATTGTAGGGAGAGGTTGGCTGGCACTGGGACTGGTTAGGCTGAAGTACCAAGGCTGGCGACTTTGGTTGTAGCCGCAAACAAAAGTGCATTACAAGCTTCCACGCGGGTCTCTATGATTTGGTTGAAGAGTTGGTCCGGAATTGTGCGCACAATCTAGCCACTTGAAGCCGTGGACAAAGTTGCACGAAATATAGCAGGCTGACGATTGGACGTGTTGGCATAGCACCTGGGACGAGAGATTGGCAGATGCCGCCGCCGGTGATTGATACCTTTCTCGTGGTTCGAAGACTGGACTGACCATTCGTTTTGGCTCACTATCATCCGGAGCCGTCACACTTCCACCCACTACCTCTTTCACGAATCTTTGTTTTGCTGGAGATGCTGGAGATGGTTCGAGTTTGAATTCTACTCACCGGAGTGAGTAGATGAAATCATGCCGGGACGCCGGAGTTTGCGGTTGACGCGCTCAATATCAGCTGTGAGGCTTCAATCGCCCACCGCAAGTCATTCGTAGAGGATTGGTGTCTATGCAGGCATCAGCGTAGGCGATGTCGTCAAGGGTATCATTGGCTCCAGCACAAGGTGCGATGAATGGCGATTTGGTCAAGGTGAAGGGCATTTCAGCCCTGCCAACAAAATGTACCGCCTGAAGAAAGAAGTGCAAGCCGCTGTCTATGTATTCATGGTCCATTGGGGCTCGTTACCTGGTGCGGGTGAAGATGTATTGAATTGTGTGGCCGGCCACAGACGACAAAAGTGCGCCCACAAGCACGTCGTTGGTGGCGAGGGAGCGAGGTACCTCGGCGAGCGCGCTTCGTCCTCGTGTACTGCTTGCTACTCTGCCGGCCGCGCTCAATCAGAGACTTGAAGTTCAGTCCCACCATCTCCTCCTCTGCTGACTCCCACCATTTCCCCCTTCGCTGACTTCCTGTCCGCCGCCTCTGCCGACTCCCACCATTTCCTCTTTCGCCGGCTCCTACGATTTCCTCCTTCGCCGAATTCCTGTCCGCTGCCTTCCACGACTCCTTCCCCGGCTCCTCGCTCTTCTTCTTGCTCACGCGAGCTCCGCTTCCTTGGTCGGCCTTGAGCTTCTTGCTAATCCCCGCAGATGTCGTTGTGGTGGTGGGTTCAGGCTTGGATGTATCACCAGAGAAGAATGTGTAGACTGAGAGTATATGACGGGCGTGGCGTGCGAGGACTCACCGCCGAGGCGGACATACTCGTGGAGGCTGCCTTTCCTTCCTGCGCGGCATCCTGGTACACGCATGTGCTTTTCCGGTCGGCCAAACTCGGTGCCATGATGCACTTGCTGTGTTTGTCTGGCCCGATCAGGCCTCACGAGGCAGATTTCCGTCTATGAAGACTCTGACGTTTCTCGGCGATGATGTTGAGGAGGAAGCCTCTTCCGGCCATAGTAAGTGCGCGCGATGTTGATGCGTCAACCCTGTGAGCACCTTGTCCTTGCATTACCGGTATCGGGAACGGCGGTGGCGTGTAGTCAATGGCGTCGTCTGGGCTATGGTGCCAGGTTTTTGGTAAGCCTTGCTTGCGGTGTGTCAGTGTACTCTTGAAGCGAGCTGCTCGCAATGCCGACTCAAATGTACCATGAGATTTGATGAGCAATTGATGGAGTGTGCTGCAATGAAAGTGCGCGATTTCCGGTCGCTTGGAAGAGACGCTCAAAGGAGAAGTCCACGCCGTTCTGCTCGAGTCGAGTCGAGTCGTCGCTTCGTCGCTTCGTCGCTTCGTCGGCAAGTCGGGAGCTGCTGGTGAGTTCAATCTTCACGCCCGCGTTCTTGTGCAGAGCATTAACATCGAGTCTCCTCCGGTATCTTCCATCCGCAAACCTGGTGCCCCTGCCCCATGCGCATCACTCTCCCGACATCGTCATGAGCAGCGTGTGCGCCAGCGATCCGCAAGCCCGATGCCTCTTCCCCAAGCGCACCAGTCTCCCGACAGTCTCATGAGCAACAAATACGCCAGCTATCCGCACCGCTTCACTATGCGCATCACTCTCTTGATATTTTCACGAGCAACGATGACTCCAGCATGAAGGCCGCTAAGCTCAAGGCCTACGCAGACCCTGGCTGCCAACATCCAGAGTCTTCGCGAGGAGCTAGCAGGTACAGACGAGAGCATTGCAAAACTTCAGAACACCATAGCCACTGCGCTGGACGACCTCTTTCGCCCTTTGTTGGCAGCTTTGGGTGGAAAGGATAACGGTGGACAAGCAGCAGCTGAAGACGCTGCATCTTCGAAAGAGCAAGAGCAAGCAGAGCTTTGGAGAGGGGACGCGTCATCACAGGCGCTACGGCGAAGCAGGAGCAGCTTTTTGAAGAGTATGGAAGGATCACGCAAATGGAGGTGGAATTCCTAGGTTTCGAGAGAGTGGCCAATTGGGTTCTTCATAGCCTGTGTGCTTCGGAGGCCGATACGGCAGGATGCGATACAACATATGGCTGATGCATTGCTACTTGAGGTAGTTGGAATATGAATCGCTTTGCTCCTCCCCGCTCGCGAACACAGTGCTCTCCTTGACGCCCTCCACGCAGCACAAACTTCAGCAAACCATGATACCCTGGAGGATGTTGGTGCAGGCAGCCACATCCTACATGCAGAAACAACTTCTCCCACACAGAACGTCCTGAGGTTCATCCGCAGGCTGAAGGTAATCGAGACCAAGGATCAAATTTGGCTTCTACCAATGCAACATCAGGCGCCAAACGACGCAATGAAACATGGCCGCATCTTCTTTGCAGGAGGTGTCATGATGACTGCCAGTGCTAGTGCCAGTGCCGAGGAGAAAATCCGCGCTACGACACCAAGCCGGCCATATCGTCTTATCAACGCAGATCTGGTCCATGTGCCATAGAACTTGCGACAATCCCTATGAAGATACATCCCCTGTTGTCTCTCACCCCCAGACACCCTCCGCCTTACGAAGTTGACAAGGTGAGAAAGCATTCGAAAGACATGGTCGAGAAATTCAGGCCGAAATCGGATCACGCTTCACGAAATCCTGCTCTGAGATTGCTGACTGTGTAAGAATTGACCGAAACACAGTTGTTACGGTTGCCCTAGTTGCTTTTGCTTCGAAAGTAAAGGGAAATCAGTACAAACTGCGCCTCAAACCCCCCACGATTGCTAGGAATGACCGAAAAGACGGCAATGCTATCGTCATTCTGCCGCTTACAGTTCTCAAGATGTGCTTATGTGGAGCGCTTAGGTAGAGATGGGCTACGTTCTACCCAAAGTTTGAGAGCCTCGCATCGAATGGGAAACAATTGGCTGCAGACTGCTATGGTTTGGGAGTTGCCATCGAATGGAAATGTCTTTCTCGGGAGGCTTTCTAGGCCGGGAATTGCCCGATACTGCCGCAATCGCAGCCTCCGCCGCCGCAAACTTGATTCATAAGAACAAGCCAAGTGAGCACGCGAATCCGTGGACAAGGGTGACTACATCTGGCGACAAAATACGCATGTGAGTCGTCTTCATGCGAAAGGCCGCGTATTGGAGCCCAAATGATCGATTCGCAAAGGCAAGCGTTGGCGATTAGAACTGCCAGCCCTTGACAGTAGAGCAACTGGCTGAGTGCATGAGAGCACTTGGTGGACGATCTGGCAGATGTTCGCCAGAAGACCAGAATGCGTGGCTGAGAACAACAGGTTTCCTGGTCTGCTTTTCTTCGTGGCTTTGCCGGTGTGAAAGTCATGCTCCGTTCTAAGATCACCATGGCTCGGCCACCAAAGCAGAAAGGAGATTCCGATGTGCTGAATGCTAAAAGTCATCCACTCGAGGTTTCTATTTCATGAAGGTCTTCACCAGAGCAGTCAAGCCACAAGTCCCCAGCTTACACGGCAACCATCGATGATCCTGAGATCGGAAGGCAGTGATCTTCTTTCGAGATGTGATCAAAGGTGGGGAATCTACCACCGAACCTAGCTGAGACGCATTGCTGGAATCCAAAGGGCGGTGAACCGACAGGTTCATGGCCCGAGACTCAAACAAAGGCATCGAGATCGCGGTCCAACAACACCTCACCGACCGGGAGATTTCGTGGACCTATACATGTATGCAGCCGTCTCCTGAAGACATCGCCCATGACGGCAGGGTTTGCTCAGTTGCCAACGAACACATTTCCTCACCAGTGTGAGTGCAGGCGTGCGCTTTCGACAACAAAGAGCATCGCCCGTGGCCGTAGAGGTTGCCCTGTTGCCGAAAAACACTTTCCTTCACCAGTGTAGCTACGGACGTTCGCTTTCGAGCACGCAGATCTCTCTTGCGCAAGGAACGGAGAGTTTGATACACGGCATTCATGGACCACAAGAGTGGTCAGAATTTCGTGACACCTATCAATGATATAGGCGCACAGCTCGCTGGCTTTCCGATCACCAACCATCTCTACCAACAACACCTCCAGCGCCATCTTTTCATCTTTGACGTAATCTCACCAGTGGTGGTCACACATGTCTTGCCGACACTGACACCTACACCTACAAACACACGCGCACACAAGACGTTCTTGCGCACCTCTAGCTCGTCTCGCACTCCACAGTCTAGAAGGCCTGCTCTACACCATGGCCCAAGCACGCCTTTTCACTGGTGGATGAAATGTCTCCGGGTGGTACTTTCCTAGCCTCGCGAAAGGTGACGCAAGCTGGAACTTCTGCGTCCATCGTTCGCCCTTGTGCGTTGGTACAGGCCCACGCACTCTCATCAAATGTAGCGTGATGTGAGACGATGCATTTGGGCCGATGCGGCAATTCTTAGGAGTCATGGAGATTGCCAATCGAGATCGTTTGATCACGGGCCTTGGCATTCAGAAGCTGTTGGAAGCTACCGCGGAAGTATTTGCTGCACGTTCTTCCTGCTAGAGCATATCATACCAAACCAAAAACCTTCACATGCTGCACTCCAATCTAGCCTTAGAGTTTATGGTTGTGCTCGAAGAGCCCTTCTCTATTGTCGAACGGCGGGAATGGACTCCCGACACAGACTGCATTGGGCCGGGAGCATGAAAATCTGTAGCGCCTTGTAGACTTTACCTTCAATCCAGTCCGGTAGAGTAGTGTGAGCGAGGTTGGTACAGGCTTCGTAGAGAGGAGGCCGACACACGCACGTATAGAGAGTCAAAAGCAGTCGTTTGAGATTGTCGATAGGAAAGCCTCCAAGGGCGGCAGGACTCGAGACAGTGTCGTGACATCTGCGATTCCTGTCCGCGGGTGTTCTTGCTGCTGCTTACGCAAGATTGGTGATGCCTCTGTCGTGTCTTGCAGCCGCTGGAGTCTCAGGATCGATCTTGGTTGGGTCGTTGCTGACCAACTTCATAATTATGAGCTTGCTTGATGATTACGATACTGCTTGAAGGTTATGATCCTGCTCAATGGTCGTGATCCTGCCTGATTGATGAGTATGACCCTGCTTGATTGACGATTATAGTCCTGCTTCATTTATGGACTTGATCCTGCTTGATGCTAGTGATCCTGCTCGATTGATAATTGTGCTGCTTGATGATTTCGACACTGCTTGATGATTTCATAGATCTGAGGGGCAGGCCCAGCAGACATAATGGCATGGTCATGATTATTAGTCTCTTCTCCTGCCTCTCCGTTATTGTGGTCCACTTCCGGTGCATCGATTCTTCGAAGCAACGGCTTCTGCAATAGAGCGGCTTTGTCGACAGGCGTCTTCTTACATGTCGTGTTGGCGAAGGTATGCTTCCTCCTCCCGAACGCGCGATTTCGCTGGCTACTGCATATTGCGAGGGCCGCATTATGATCATCAGCGGACCCGGACTATTCGAACAACGCTTGAAGACCGTTTCTAATAGGAACTTGCTCATTTGAGTGTGATTGGGAAATGTCACGCACCCGTGCCTAGGAAACGGCTCTTTGTGTGGTTTCAACGTCGAGGGTTTGTCATCCATATGCATCGTGCGTCAAGTGCCTCGCGCGAGGCGAGACATTCTTCCACGCCAAGAACAACAAGTCGCCAACAATCATCGACCACGACGCAATCCCGGATCACGCCATCACAAATACATGCAGCTACAACTAGAAGCATCCCTCTCCTGCGCTCACTCTAGCACGCGCCTCTGTACGGCTTCACGAAACCTATTCCAGCGCTCCGCTTCCTTTGCTGTCAAAGCCCCAACCTCTTTACCATTGGCCTGCCAATCGTCAAAACCTGTCTCCGGTCGTTCGATGCATGCCCGTAGCGCCACCTTGGCCATCTCTATACACCACGCCTACATGGGCTCTCCGCCGGCATAAGCTTGCTCCTTCTCTGTGGCATTGCTCCGAAGGTAGAGCGACCAGAGATTGATCTCGTGGGCGTGTGCAAAGCCTCTCTCTGGCGCTTGGAAGCTGGGATACCCTTGGAGCAAGTTCCGAAAGCGCTTGCTATGACCGTCAAGCACCCCATGAGACTTCTCCAAGCTACTGTTCAGGGCCGGGAGAGCATTCCAGGCATTTTGAAGACGTGTTCGGGCCTTGTCGTACCGCGTATCGACGAGATCGCAGGCTTCTAGGTAGTATAGAATTTCATTCTATGCGGGCCAGAAGAGTATGCGAAATGGTAGAGAGTCGAGAATCATAAGCGCCGGATTGTCCTTGCGGGTCGTGTCCGTAATCACGCGGCGACGAGAGAAGAAGGTGCGCATGCGGTGCGTGCCGAAGATTGCTGGCAGCACGCACTTGCTTGGCCGGCGATCGACAGAAGCCCGGTTGGTGTTGCTCTCATCAAGTTTGTCGACGATATCGAGGTGACTGATCAGATAGTCCACAAGACTCTAGAAGCTAGTGCGAAGACCAGCAGCATTGTTCTTCGAATCACGGAAGAAAGCTATGCCAACATCGTCGACCACTTTCAGCATTTGGCCCAACAGTTGACAACGGGTGAAGAGCTCGGGATCCTGGTACGTTTGCAGTTGTTGGGACAGTTGTTGCGGGGATGTGCCTCCAGGCAAGAAGCTGGAACAGTCAGTGCGGAGCCACGTAGGTATTGCGCCGACATGTTCGCAGCCAATCGCAAATGATACTCGCTCGACCTGACACTGGTCGCTCCTAATGCGTAGCTCGAGAGGAATCATATAGGTGTAGGCGATAACGCTGGTCGTGTTGGCGAGGTCGAGGAAGCTCGTGCTAGCGTTTCCAAAGTCGTCTGGATAAGGATTGTTGATGAAGTGCTAGCGCACAAGGAACAGCGGCAGCCCGAGTGCACAGTACCAGGCAGTGAGCTTGCGGAGTGGCCGCGGACAGTAAGTAGTAAAGAACGGTAGCAACCGAGCGGAGAAGACCAAGCCAGAAGGTCCAGTGGAGCATTGCCGGGCGATGGATAGGCCAGAGTGGAATCGGCAGGGTAATGCCGAAGCGCATAAAGGTCTGAACGAGGAATCTTGCTGCCTGGGTGGCGCAGGATTTGAGAATGCTAGGCTGGAGGCGGCGGATGAGCTGATCAAGCTGGGAGCTGGGGCCGAGGAAGAGGGCGCAGATGAGAATGAGGAACAAATGAAGGCGAGAAGAAGCATTGGAGAGCCGGAAGTGAGCAAGTGGCATGCCATTGCGATGGAGTTGGAAAGCCCGAACAATAAGATGTTGATCGTAGGAAGCATAATGCTCGCTATGGCTATGGTCGATCAGGAGCGGAGTGTGGATGAAGGATTGTCGTTGCAAGAGGAGGAGGAGGGAAGCGGGAAGAAAGAAACGGGTCGACCTGCAGTTGAATGTTGAATGTTGCTGGTTCGTTTGTATGCAGGCCACCCTACCGCAAACGACCTTGTGCTGACTTTGCCATGTCGCGTCGTCGGTCCGACAGGCATCGCGTTGGCGTCCCGCATACGATGCATGATACCATACTGCACAATACGCGATCACATGTGGTGCGAGGCGCGAGAAGATAGAGCGAGGAATTGAGCAAAGAGGTTGTTGACGAGGTTGAACAAAATCCCAGAGGAAGAGCCGCGGATTATCGGCACGGCCCGCTCCTCGCGTCAGTGCTGCATAGGCAGCGCGTGTCAGGCCGCGTCGTCCTTCGTGAATAATGTGGTCACCGGCTGCCAAGATCTACGAACGACATGCGCCGACTTCATTCGGCGCGCGCATTGAAATGCATGCCGGTAGCCGCTGTGCGGTGCAGTGCACTGCTGATGCCCCCTGACCGCCCACCGCCCACCTGGTGAAGGGATGTTCACCCTCAATCTCTGCTTCTCTCTTCCCGACTCAGTCGACATTTTCACGACAACGAAATGCCTCCTCGCACGCATACGCCTCGATCGCTGCCACTCGGCACACGAAACAAGATGTTCACGTTCTCCGATGGCCATACCGACTACATCTCATCACCCTCCGCGTCTGAGTCTGAGTCCGGGTCTGAGTCCGCCAACCCTTCTTCCGCACTACTCAAGTCCAGGTCTCCGGCAACAGTGAAGAGATGGCCGGCCAAGAGTTCTCTTGTGGGAACCTCTTCCGAAGATAGAGAGCAGGATGGAGAGGAAGATGAAGAGCAGGAGGGAGGGGAAGGTGAATAGCAGGAGGGAGAGGAAGATGAAGAGCAGGATGGCGAGGAAGATGAAGAGCAGGATGGCGAGGAAGATGAAGAGCAGGACGGCTTGGACTCTGTAGACTCTGCGGAGAGCGGTGAGGATGTTTCGGACAGCGAGCAAAGCGAGGGTTCTGCATACGCCTGTTCAGATCCACTGGCCAGCGAGGGTGATGATTCCGAACATGAGGCTGACGAGCTTGTGGAGAATGAGGGCAACGAGGGCAATGTCCCTAATGACAATGATCACATGAGAGCAGGCCCGCGGGGCAGCGATGGGTACGTTTATGGAAATACTGCCTTTTCCAGGAGTGCAGCCTCCGGCGAGAAATCGGTCGCGAATGTCAGGCCGCTCGTGCCATTCTCTCAAGCATCTGCGAACCCACCTGCCTTGAAGAGAGTTACGTTTCAGGACACGAGATCATTGCCAAAGAGGAAGAATCCTCTGCGAAATCAGCAACTTACCGCTGGGCCAGACAGAAGCGAGGCAAAGAAGCAACTCCTTCACCATGTTACTTCGAAATCAAAGCCGAGATCATATGCGAATACATCATCTTCGTCTGGAATGAAAACGACCTCTTCGCCGCTGACCTCTCCGAGTTCAAAACGCACCTATGAGCTTCATTTCCAAAAGCCCTCTGATCTTGCTCGACTGAAGTCCATCTTCACTTCCCGGTACCAGCGAATTCCTTCATCTGGTGCCGGTTTCCTCTGCGGTGCGGAGGCCATGCACTATCTTCTGGCATCGAAGAATCACCAAGGCATCACCAAGACCTCGACGGCACAAACCATCAGAAATCTCGTAGCTGATCATGGCTCTTTTCATTTGTCCAAGTCTGAGCGCTACGGAGACGACGACTTGAGGTCTCCGGCGACCAGGAACTTTCTGTACGACCAATTGGCAGCAGGATTGGCGCAGTACGGAAACTACGTGCTTGGGGTCGTGAAGCTTGGGCGCAGAGGGCGCAGGAACTGGGTGCTCCTCGAAGACCAGCGCCAGAACGTGGAAGATGGTAATGTAGGCGAGGTCTTGTAGGTTATCTGGGAGTATGATCACTGGGAGGCGATGGTGCCAGTAAGTGCAAGACATCGGAGTGGGAACATTGTCACTTTTCTGCTAGCCGAGAATGGGCTTTTTCCAAACTTGTAGCGTAGCGTGGGGTGAGTGTAACGTTGACGGAGCTCAGGATTTGATCAAAGAGCACTACAATGACGGTTGTAGGGATGGAATGAGATTTAGTAGCAAAAGCTGAATGAAAAATCAAGTATACCGAAGAGCTCTTCCTCCTCTACCCTTATTCTTAGCGGGGCGGTCCGTGGAATAAGCTTAATTCAGAGCTGCAGAATAATATTCTTTTCTTGAACTTTCCGCGCGTGTAAACACTTCCACCTCCTTCAAGGCAACACCTGATTATTCCAACTCCCTCGACCATCGAAGCGCACGCCGCACCGCGCACGATCAACACACCGCCAACGCCACTGAGAACGAAGTATGAGCCAGCGCACCCCTTCCTTGGTCAGCCCAGGCTACGAAGCCATCTCGCCGACAGCGACGACACACGCCCTTCCTCTCCCGCCTCGCCCAGCGGCGTCTTACCTCGACTGAATCCAGAAGTTTCTGAGCTCGGAAACGTACCACGACAAGAGATACATTCAGGAAACCATCAGCTGGTATCGGGAAAGCGGTGCGGAGGAGACAGAGCCGTTTGTCGCTGCGGCATTGACGCATCTCTTCAAGTAAGTTTTGTCGCCATGCGCCTGCCCCTCTGACACTGACATGCACGCACAGGACAGCGGGTCGGAAACTCGGCGACGGCGCTGCGCAACACAATGTCGAGCTGGACTTCTTGAGCGGCGTGGGACTCAGTGATGCTGAGATCAGCGCTGTTCGTGTGGAGAGAGGGCTGGCGCAGAACAGGGCTGGCGGAAACCATTCCAGAGCATCGTCGAGAAGAGGATCGAGGCCGAAGTTTCTCAAGAGCAAGGTCGAGAAAGAGGAGGTCGATGTCAGGGTAGGTGCATTGAAGACAGTGTCTGTAAAGAAGGGGGAGATGGTCAAGGTTAAGGTAGGGAATCAGGTCACATCAGAGGTCGAGATGCGTATACATCTCAAGCAAGAGGTGGATGAGAAGGCGGAGGTGGGCAAGTCGGCGGGACAAGAGGAGAAGTCTCCCGTATACCTCAAGCAAGAGGTGGAAGAAAAGGCGGAGGTAGGCAAGGGGGCAGGACAGCAGAAATCCCTCGTGCTTCGGAACGAGGAGAGTGAGGCACTGCCTTCTTCTTGGATGGATGGATACCACTTCACGGGTGGCTGGCGGCAAATCATTCGCGGCCTCTTCCTGCCAACATAGGAACCAGCAGGGACGTAAGTGGCGCTGGATTGTGATTTTCATACTGCAGACCGAGCTGCATGGCGCTGCTCTATTTGCATGATTGGGTGGTCTGCGAAACAGCCCGTAGTGCAACCAAGGATCACATACATTGAGCACGTCTTCAAATGTCACGTTTCCAGCCTCAGTCCTACTGGCCGAGGAGAATGCGAGCAGTTCAAGCTGTTTCGACCTCCTCACTCCTCTCAGCCATTCATTCTCAGATAATCAATCCATGCTTCTCAGATCAAAACAATTTTCATCAATCCCCACGAAAGCGCGCCAGCTCACACACACCTTTCTCGTCGTTGTACTGTCAAACCCATAGAGTTCGAGCTGAAAGTAGCGCAGGGCCTCGAATATACGTCTTGCTTCTGCCCTCATCATCAAAACTTCACCTCGTCTTGCCTTTTCTTAGAGATCAAAAGCAGCCTGCTTTCTCACCACTACCACGAGGAAAGAAAGTAGTAGCAGGATGTGGTTTGAGCCAGTACATCTTTTCTCTCAAGCCCAATCACTCCCAGTTGGCATGTTTGTGATGTCCAATCGTGGCGCCAGTGACGGATTCCTATTGAATCGGATCAGTGGCTTGATGTGGGTGGAAGACGAGCTCCGATGCGATCGTCGTGATTGCGTGGCGGTTGAGTGTGGGAGAAGGCTTGCTTGTCTACATCCGCTCGCTGATGGAAGTGGCTTGTTCCGTCGAGCACGAAGTGTTGGGTGGGGGGAGGGTTTTTTCTTCTTCTTTTTTTTTCCGGAAATGAATGAGCTTCTTGGGTTGGCAGGCTCAATATTTTGCTTCTCTGGCCTTCTCGAAGGAACTGAAATGCATAGAGGAGGCAGTTTGATTGCTGGGGATAGGAGCTCAGCGAGAGTAGTTCGGACATGGCTTGTTCCTTGCAGCACGAAGGGTTGGTTGGTTTTGGAAATGAGCCGCCCGTGTTGGTAGGCTCTATGATGTTCTCTGGCCTTCGCGAAGGATCTGAAATGCATAGAGGAGGCAGTTTGATTGCTGAAGATGAGAGCTCGGCGAGAGTAGTTCGGACATGGCTTGTTCCTCACAGCACGTATGGTTGGTTGGTTTTTGGAAATAAGTCGCCCGAGTTGGCAGCCTCTATAGCGTCCTCTGGTCTTCTCAAGGCACCTAAAGCACACGAAGGAGGTAGCTTCGCGCTGAGAGCTCTCTCGCTATGCTCCGAGGTTGTAGTATTAGGCATGCGCAGATCACTCATCAAGTTTTCTTCGTGGATTTGCAGATATCGTAATGCTGATGCAGTGCTGTGGTAGCGATGTAGTGTCTGCCAAATTGTAATGCTCCAGACATCCGATTACTGACGCAGTGTGCCTGTAGTGGCGATATGGGAATTTTCCAAATCTTGATCCTTGCTGCCTGCTTTTCATAACATTCTTCTTGAGTCCTCTTGCTTAGAGATGTAGGGAACTTGAATCAGGCAGCGGATTCGTTCGTAAATGGGTGCTCTTGCTAAGCCAGCTCTCGCGAATCGCTGCAAGGTCGTAGAGACTGGCATGATCGCGCACCGATGGTAGGCCTTCTCTTCGAAGCTCCAGATCTCCTCATTCTCTGCACGTGGTGGCAAAATGTGTTTCACCGGATTTTGATCACTGCTCATAGTAGTGCCATAGCAAGCCCAGAGGGCATGAAGCAAGGTCTTTCCGAAGTTGAGACTGTCTTGGTACTTTTGGATGCTTATAGTTCAATCTCGAATCGATTCAAAACTGAATGCTTCCAAGTTTGCGATAATGCCAAGTCTTGGGACTTCGGGACTATCTTTGCGATTCCAACTGCGGACTTTCCGGAGCTCCAGTTGCATTGCAGACTGTCAATTGTCATCCAAGGAACGATGGCTGGTCTACCTGGCCGACGTGAACGAGTACACACATGGGTGGCCACACCATATCAGTACACATCCCCGTCGACAGAAGATGGCCAGTGTTCTTCAGAAGTCAATCTAAGGTCTTGAGATGATTCGGTTGCATGTCTGAAAGGCTTGGGATAGCCAAAGACGATGGGTTCGGAGCATGAAGTTCGAAATCAGGTCGAGGATGCTACAAAGGAGCGGATGATGCTCAGAGAGAGTGTTGGCTTCGTAATAGCAAGGAGCAGTCAGGCATGGAACATAGCAGCATGCTGGAGAATGATGCGATTTGCTTATACCTGGGAGAGTGTCAGTATCATTAAGGGTTGGTAACGAAGATTGGTAAGTGCAGCTACTTACCACAAATCGGGGCGCTCCCAAGGTGTACGCAAGGATAGTAGAAGGCCTCTCGGGGCAGAATGATAGGTCTGAGTCACAACATCCGACATGGTGAAGTTGAGGGCTTTGCAAAGGAGAGGTTGAAGCTTGTTGTTCCTGTCGAGCCGTTCTTCGCGTGTGGCATGTCGACTGGGCGATGATTATAGCTAGAGCATAGTGTGTAGAGTGTCTGAGGATTGATTATTAGCTTCTAGGCGTGGGGATCAACATGATCTGGTACCAATGCTTACCACAGATGGGGCCGACAATGAGGCACAAGGATGCAGAAGTACGAGCTAGCATGGGCAAGAGGATGCTTCATGTAATGCAAGGCAGCCAACAAGGTAGTATAGGTAGTGTAGTGTAAAGGAGACAGCAAGAACAGGTTCACTCTGCAAGCAATGAATGGCACAGTCGTCCGCCAGGCGCGCTTCTGGTGGGAGACCATACCAAGCATAGGAGAGAGAGCGAGCTTTGGAAGAATGTGAGGTTGCGTAGTCTGGGTGTCTTGTTGCGTGGGAGGGAGGCAAGGAAAGATTTCAGCAGCTAGAGAGTGGCTCTGCCGCCAATTTGAACCTGACTAGCTCGAGTAGTACATGGAGGGAACGTAACAGGAAAAGTTGAGATGCCTTACGATACGAGCAATAGGTAGGCGTCGCTGGAGTCTCGGGAAGCCATTGTGGCCTGATGCGTGCAAGACATTCACAAGGGAGACAAATGAGCAGGTCAAGATGTTCGCGTGCATGCCTTCTTGAAGAGGCTCTCGGCCTGACTGAGGAAGGGTTTTGTCCTCGCAATGTGTATTGGGATACAGAGGTAACTGGAGCACGAAATGCCGACTTCTGGAGTTTTGCGGTAGGATCAGACTTTCGAAATGGCAGTCGATGGGTAAGTAAGCATAGTCGGACCTTCTCCATGCGGTCCATGGCTTGCTAGGAGCTGTGGTCAGTCCTTTTGGGCAATGGGACGGCCGATGAGACACGATCAGCCTGATGGATGCAGGCGGCTTTCCTCGCAGCAGCGTGAAGGAGGGAACCCCACATTGCTTGGCGGCCGAACCGAGCAGTCCACGTGACATCTCGCGTTGTTGATCTCCGAGTCGAGTCTCCGAGTCGCGTCAAGGCTGTTGTTGTTGTTGTTCCGCACTGAGTATCGTCGACATCAAACAACGCCCGGGCGCTTTGGGGTCATGTCGCATAATGAGAATGTGCAGTGCAGCCGCTTCTGGGTGTGTGTCTGTGTGTGCAGTGACTTCCTTCATCTGGATCTGGACAGCCGACCACGTTTCGCTTCTAGGCGTTCTCGATACGGTAACCGTAGCCGTGAGTGCAGCGATCCATCCATACACATATGCGGTATGCCATGCCCGCAGCACGCTTCCCATCTCCCGGATTCAATTCAATCTTGAGCTCACGTCGCTCCCCCTCCCAGATTGTGTTGCATGTCAATGTTGAACTTATCACCTACCCACACCCACGTATCCGCTGCCTCGGTCTGGCTTGAGCTGCTTTGATTTGAGGGTGCAGCGTTGCTGTGAGGCGCAGGCGGTGGCGGTGGCTGGTGCAGCGACGATGAGGTGCATCACGGCTGCATTGCACATTCTACCGCCGGACTTTCAATTGCGGCACTTGGAGGATCATGTAGCATCTGTGTCGTTCTGTTTTCATATTGTCTGCTTTAGCTATCGTGTTCCAGACGGTCCGAGTAGAATCTGGGAATTACGGGTGGTGTTCGCACAAGTTCGGGTCGCGCCGCGGGATGGGTTTTCGCACAAGCGCGAAGGGAACGCGAGGTAATTCTCGCACAAGTGCGAACAAAACCCGCACAATCGTTCGCGTACGTGCGAAGAAACGCCGCATTGTTTTCGCACAAGTGCACGTCGGCCTCCTCCGGTGCGGAAAAACGCCGCGAATCTTTCGCACAAGTAATACCTACTAAGCTTCGCACAAGTATACGCCGGGTTTTCTTAGCGGCCCTATTCTATATCGCGACTCTTTTAGTACTCGGTAACCGCGTATATAATACTTACGATAGTTAGAGTATAATTAGACTTTATAGTAGTTCGGTTTACGAACTACTAAACGTATATAGTTTAGTTTCTTAGCGGCAAACTAGCTCCTTAGTTCCGGTTTAGTTCTTTTAAACTATATAGATTTCTAGTTTAAACTAGAGACTATATTAGTTTTACTATAAGGATACTTTTATTTAACTATTAGCTACGATTACCGACTATACTAGAGACTATATTAGTTTTAACTATTCTATAGGCGAGTTTTAGTATTAATCTCTAATAGTATATTTCCTAGGGCTATAAGAAGATATCGGTTATTCCTATCGATCTTATATATCTTAACGTCTTCGGATAGTAGGTAAATCCGGAATAGACTATTATAGCCGGTATAAATATTAAGAGTCTTATAATAATATACGTATCTAATAAGAGTAAAGTAGCTTAGCTAGATTTAATAAGGTAGGAGTCTCCTAGCCTAGGATTACTATAGATAGTTATCCGACTACTAGCTACTATTACTAGCTATAATAGTAGTAACTAGGTTATATTTACTTTACTCGTGGTTGCCTTAATAATAGCTATTAATATTACTAGGCCGTAGTTACTATTACAAGGTTATAGTTACTATTACTAGGGCGTAGTTACTATTACTAGTACGTAGTTGCCGTAGTTATAAAAGCTTATTTATATAATATTACATAGGCGGTAATAATTAGGGCTTTGCGATATTCTTATATCTTTTAACTTGTTCCTATATACCTATACCTATAATAACTACTATACGCTACGCCCCTACCTCCCTTTTCTTAAAAAAGTAAGAGAGAAGCGCGCCGCGCGCTAAATAGAAGATAGAACTAAAGACTACGAGTTTATTTTACCTAAGTATCTAAGAAAAAAGCATAGGACTAAAGAGAACTACTCTATAAAGAAGAATTCTATACGAGACTATAAGAGAAAAAAGAAGATAGATAAGAATAAAAGATCGAAGGATAAAAGAAAAAAGGCGCGGAATAAGGTATTCTATTAATAGCTAGCGCTTATAGAAAAAAGTAAAGGTTAGAATAAGAAGATAACCTAAGAGAAGGCTTAGAGAAGGAAGGAATTATATCTAATTTTCGAGCGTAAGTTTCTAGTAGTATAAGTTAATATAGCTAATAGCCTATAGCCGTAGCTAATAGCCTATAGCCGTAGCTATTAGCTATAGCTAGTAGCTATAGCTAGTATCTTTTTCTTTAATACGTTAACTACTAGTATTTAGACCTATTCCTACTACCTCTAGCGAGACGACTAATAGTAACGGAGATATTTAGATAGCTAAGAATAATAATACTAGAGTTTAGGATACCGCGAAAGAGCTTAATACTACGAATAAAGGGACTAAAAAATATAAAGAGATACTATATATCGATCTAGTAATAGGTATAGTCTTAGAGTCTAACGCTATAGACGATAAGCGCTAGGAGTAGATCGAGTATAGTTAAAGAGACGAGGTACTAGTAAAGGGCTAAGGTATAAGTCCTATTAATCTAGAAAATTATCGTTAAAGCTACTACAAAAAGCTAGTAAGGATTTGAATCGAGACTAGTCGTCTTTATATCCTCGATATAGAGTAGAAATTTCTTTATTAGTATTAAAGCGATGCCTTTACGTCTATAAAGACAAAGTAGGTTACGATTAATATAATAGAGGCTAGATATCTAGAGACGGCGGAGGAGTTACTAAAAGAGAAAGGGATATAGGTAATTATTCTATACTTAGTATATATAGCCGGCGTTTATAGCCGGTAGATACTAATAGTTAAATAGAAAGCGTTTCTTACGGGTAGAGTACTACTACTATATAAAATCTTTACTAAGATAGAGAGGGCTTATATCCGGAATCTAAGCAACTAGTAGGATAGTTTAGCGTTAGAATCCTCTAAATCTCTATATAAGCCCCCGAAGGAATACCTGTTTTAGCGATACGGCTTTATCTAGACTACTTTATAAGTACCTAATAAAGCTCGGGCGCTCTTTAAAGTCTTTACTAAGAAGCGGAATAAGTTCGAGGACTAGAATTAGTTAATAGAGCTATTAGTAAGTATTAGGTTTCGTAGCTAGACTCGGCCTAAGTATTTGCTTATCGAGTAGTCTATACTAAAAGAGGATAGATTAAGACTAAAAACGAGCTTAGATTCGTTAGGTATAGTAGCTCGGTTCCGTTAGTAGAAGAGAGCCGCCGTATAGAAGGCAAAATTCGGGTAGTTAGGATAGCTAAGGTAGCTAGGAAAAGAATTCTAGTAGTTAGGCTAGCTAGGGTAGCTAGGAAAAGGATTCTAGTAGTTAGGCTAGCTAGGGTAGCTAGGAAATAAAAAAAAGTAGCTAGCTAGTTACTATCTAGCTATTCCTAACGATACGATACTATAAAAGAAAGGGTATTTTCCTATAGCTACTAGTATATATCTACTACTCTATACCTTACTAAAGACTATATAAAACTTTAAAATATACCGACCGAGATTATATATATACTAGGCGCTATACTAGGGAGGGTAATAACGAGACGATAGTCGAAATACTCTAGCATACGAACGAGATTAGGACAACGTCGAGAGGAGGCTATATACTCGCCTTTAAGCCTATCGAGTACTAAACGACGAGTAGAGCTAGATTTATCCTCTTTAAACCCTAGTAGTAGGAATTCGTTATAGGGTACTACTATCTAATCCTTACCTTTACGGAGTCTAACTGTCTAAGTAGAAGGTTATTTAGAGATATAAGAATATCGAGTATTAACCCGGATATCTTTAAAAAGGCTAGCTAGGCGTATCTTTAGAAATCCGAGTATACCGAGCAGTTTAATTAATAGGTCTATAAGATATAGTTCCCTTTATACTTACGTTCGAAGGAGTATAAACTACGGAAGTACTTAATACGATAGGGTAGTAAGGAGCGAATAGATATATTCTAGAAGTTCTTTATAAAGGAAGTATTATACCGTTATACGACTTCTCGACTTAAAGGTTAACTAGTAATTATCTATAACTTCTACGGTTTAATCTTAGAATATCCGAAACTAGGGGATAGGAACTTATTACCTACTAACTATCTCTATTCTAAACGATATTAGGAATCTTAATGAAAGAGGAGGGTTAATATAGATATAGCGTTCTAGAAAGAGGTACGTCTTCTAAAATGCCGGCTATAGCTACTAGCTATAGTTGCCGGCTATAGCTACTAGCTACTTTAATTAACCGTATAGATCTAGCTAATTATTATAGGCTACGCTTAAGGAAGCTCTAGGATTAAAGGCTACCGATTTCTCCCCCGAAGACTTTAAGCAACTAGTAAACGAAATGCTAGCTATAAACGGTCTTCCGGAAGACTTCTATAAAAGGGAGTCTATATAGAAGATATACCTATATCTTATAAACTATCCCCCTCCCTCCCTATTTCTCGGCGTAATAACCTAGCGTATTATATTCGAAAAGAATAAAGAGGCTACGTTAGACGATATTCGAGAGATCCTCCGTAATACTCGCTAAGTAGCTATTACTATCGATAGCTAGTTAAGCCGGACTATAAGAGCCTCCTTGCTTTCGATTATACTATACTTTATTACTTCGGATTAGAAACTCTAGGAACTTATAATCGGATTCCCTAAAACTCTAGGTTCCTATACTAGTAAGGATATAGCGAAGCTTATCTATACGGTAATAGATAGAGTTAGCGTAATAACGTAACTAATCTCGATTACTACGGATAACGCTAGTAATAATTAAATATTATATAAGGCGTTATATATATAATTTATATATATTTGTCTTTAAAATTACTAATTATATCGATAGGGTCGAGTATATAGAGGAGATTGTAAGGTCTATAATCTAGCTTAATTATCTAAATATTAAGCTCGCTACGATTCCGGATACGTATAATAATAAAGATAAAAAGGAGCCTAGTAATAGCCCTAGCCCTATTAAATCGAAGCCGACGTCGTTACTAGTTATATTACTATAGAAATTTCCCTACCTCGCTTATATAGTTTAAATCGCAATCCGAGCCCTCTTTAAGACGCTTAAAATTATACTATCGAACGACGACTAATAGAAGGTCCCGTTACGAAAACTTTTTTTCTAATCGCGTCGATCCTATCGATCCTATCGATCCTAAGCGATCCTAAGCGATCCTAAGCGATCCTAAGCGACTAAGTCGCGACCCGACTCGCGCTTAGGTCGCTTAGGATCGATAGAATCGATAGGATCGACGCGATCGATAGGATCGATACGGTAAATTTTTATATATATAGGATCGCTCTAGGTCGCTCGTAGTCGCAGTCGTTAGTAGTGTTTATACTATTCGTATAGTGCTATATTAATACTTATCGACTCGTCGACTCGGTCGTATTAGTCGACTCGGTCTAAACTAGAATATACTAGTAGTACTATAGTTTTAAGTATATTACTATTATATTAACCGTCGTTACTATATGTCGCTATATCCTGTCTTACACGTTCTCTATAAACTATAAAATTATTCTTCGCCGCCTTAGTATTATTGTCCTTTGTATTTCGGAGGTGCGATTTCTATATACTCTATATAGTATATTGCCTTTTTATTACTCGCCTATAAGCCTTTACGGCTCGCATTTCCTTATCCTCCTATTCCTCGTCGTAAATTGTATTATACGTCTCGAAATCAACTGTACTATTAATATAGCGAGTCCTATACGGGGCGCCTTCGTCTACGGGTACGGCGTATAATATATAATAGACTAGTAGTAGGCTATATACCCGTCGCCCTTTAAGTCTACTATAGTACGGTAAAAGACGCCGTAGCCGGATTGTCGTTAGACTATATGCATCCTTATACTCGCTCTTGTCGTTAATATAGTCGTAAAGCTTAATAAAAACGCCTATAACGGGCCTCCGTTTCGTCCTAAGCCCCTTCCTATATTTAATTCCTATTTCTATATTAATCGAGATTACGTACTTTAGTTAAGCTAGTAGGCGACCGCCGAATCGAACCGCTAATTTATTAGGTATTTCTATACAATTGACGTTGTATTCCTATACCTATATAAAATTATAACGTCTATTGCCGTAGAGCCCCTCCTAGTTTAGTATATATCTCGCGAAGTCGGCTGCTACTACGTTAGGATATTCTATATCCTTACCCGTAGGCTTCTAGTATCGGATTCTACCGTAGAAGTAGATCTCTATATCTAGGACGTATATATAGTCCGTTACGATATCGTTAGGGTCGGCTGCGGTACTTAATGCGCTATTCTTATCGTAGGCACCCTATTGCCGTACGAATACCGCAATCGCTTATTAGAAGTCGCGACCTAAGTTCTCTTCTATTGTAGCTATAGCTTCCCTTATCGTAATCTACTTAACCGATTTCTTTCCGTCCCTCTATTTCTTAGGCTAGTATCCTAGGATGTCCTCTACTAGCCGTACTATAGTTAGCATTATTAGCTATTACGTATACTCCTTAATAGTGCGAGCATTTGTAGGGATTGCTATATATTCTTTGTCGTCTTCGGCCTATATATTTAATCTGTTAGTATCGCTATCTAGTATACTTTCTTCCTAGCTAGGCTTCTTATTTGTTAGCCGAAATACAAGCTTTAGTAGTTTATAGTATTTGTGCTCGAAATAGCTAGTATTTAAGTCTAGAAGATTACCGAACGTCTTAATATAGCTCGGGGCATATATTATACCGTAGAATTTCGGTATATTAAAGTGCCCTTCTATTTATATTATTATTAGCTCGTTAGCTTCGTCGTCCTCGTCTATTATAACCGTATCGTCGTTATTTAGGTCGTTCGTTCTTCGCGTAGTAGCCTTCGCCTCCCGCTAGGCCCTCTTCTATGCCTTTATTACCCTATATAGGCGAAACACATTCTTCTATTCGTTTATCCGGTGCAATACTATCCTAAGATACTTGACTGTTTCGTCGTTATAGTATCTATATATCGCTAGAACGGTAAAGTCTACTAGTATACGTAGAAATCTTATCGCCTACGGTTAACGGACCTCTTCGAGTAGTAGTATAAATACAACTAATAAGACTCGTAGGACGCTTTGCTACTCTTAGCCTATCTACTAAGTAACTGCTAAGTAGTAGCAGAACTTGCGAAGATTAGTATATACGGGCATATACGCGAACCGTCTATCTAGTATCGTATCGATAATCCCTTATACTACTATTTTCCCTAGCTTTCTTATTTTAGTAGATAGGCCCCTATTCGGGGTCGAGTCGGTAACTAGTCGGTATCTCCTCGTTTTTATATAGCTTATCTTGTCTACTAGTAGGTCCGTAGTCTATTAGATTGCGTGCATTAGCACTCCTTTTAGCAGCTAGTATAGTATGTCTACTACTAAAGACCGGTATATATCGACGTGTTTCTAGCGCTATATAAAGCAATCGATTTCGTAGACGTTCTACGGATCCTTCGCTATATATTCGCCTTTACGTTGCCTTAGATATCGCTGCTTCGTAGATTCGTGTAACCGCTATTCTACTATAATATCGAGGTACTCTCGTTCTGTCGGGTATACTAGGCAACTTAGGCAATGTATGTTTGTCTTAACTCCGGTAATTGCAACTTGCTCTTTATAGTCTACTAATATTACTACTAAGATTGGAAAGCACCTACGCGTCGCGCTATCTACGTATATAATGTCCTAGCCCTCGCCGTCGGCCGCTTTTATAGTAGAGCGAAATATATATACTATCGATATATAATATATACTGTTTTTAGTAAAACTATCGCTATCCTTGACGACCGGCAGTAGTCCTAGTAAGATCGTGCCGGGTCTGTTGTTCGCGTTACGTACTCGTACGTATAGGTTTCCGATAGTAAGGTATATAGGGTATGCTATTAAGTTACCTTAGTAGTTAGTTATCTACGTTTTATCGGTTAATACGATTAGAGGTACGATCGTTGCGCCGTCTATATTTATCTTACTCTAGGTATCCTACTACTAGTCTACTAACGCTATATTAGAGTAGATTCGCCGTAGTAGGTCGTTAGTCGTCTACGCTCGATATAGCTTATATACTAGATTATTCCTAAAGCTACTATAACCTATTAAGAACATTACTGCTTTCTTAACGGATCGGTATCGCAGCACTAGCTCCGTACTGCCGCAACCCGTTCGACTTGTCGGAAGGTATAGCTTTCGAACCTTTATTTAACCTAATGCCCTCGATAGTAGTATGCCGCTAGCTCGCAGTTTCGACGTTATAGCCTTTGTACTTTTCTAGCTTAGTAGATCGTGTAGTAGTGCTAGCCTCTCGTCTTCGAAAAGCCTCGCAATTATATATCCGGATATTCTCTCTCTTTTTAAGAATTGCGTAAAGCTTATATCGAATAGTAACTTAAATGTTCCGTACTCGCCCGAAGTATCTTATATTCGTATTTTAACGCTGCTTATAAATTAGGCGCTTGTATTTACTCTACTATACTAAACTATAATTATACTATACCTAGCTATAGGCTTGCTAGCGGCACGGCTAGTATATTCGGTAAATATATCGATATTATCCGCGGTACGGTAGCCTTTTAGTGTTAGCCGTAATCTTATTGACTTCTAGCTTCCTAGCGTTATTATCGTTCCGGCGGTAGTTGCCTATACGCTTTCTATTTCGTCTTCGTCCGCTAGGCTATCCTATATATCGAATTCCGGTAATTTAAGATATCTATCCTATTTAATACTATCTATACTTCCCTTGTCTTCCTATAGCGCTAGTACTGTTAGCGTTAATATCGTTACTAGAATAGCCTCTATTGTGCCTTCTTTATTTACGTCTTACTATATACCTTCTAGTATCGATCTGTCGTCGGCTTGTTCGGCGCTCTAGTTACTACCTTAGATCGTATATAAGTTAAGTCGGGCTCGCTTCGCGGTATTGTTTATAGTAGAATCGTGCTCGGCAAATTCTTTTAGTACGACGCGTTTCTCGCACTTGTTTCTATATTGCTTATAGCCGTAGGAGCTTTTAAGTAGCCGGTTGTATAACCCGCATTCGATATAGTAAGACATTACTATATATATAGCTAGCTTTCGATAATAGGCGCTAGTGCTATAGCTACTATAGGTTTGCCGTATATCGACGTATACGAAGTTACTAAGGCTCTACTACTACGAAGTTAGGTATAAGTCGGGGTCCGACTCGATATCGATTCGTAGCCTACGGATTCGGCAAAATCTCGGATTTATCCCGTTCGATTATACTAACTTAATATCACTCTACTAGCGCCTCTTACGATAATATTTAAATACTAATTTGTATGCCGACTCGCCGTCCGACTCGGTTACTAGTTAGGACTAATCGGAAAATTAATACTAAGTATAAACGACCGTACTACACTTCGACTAGACTTCTACGTTACTTCTAACGCCCTAAGGCCTATATATTATACCGTAAAATGCGTTGTATATGTTTAATTCTGTATACGTATAGGAGTAGCATTGCTCCGGTTTAATACTGCCCCGTAGCATTATTGCATTAATTACGTTAAATTCGCCCGGTACTACTAAGGCTTGCTCTAGTTATATTATAGCTAGGTTATATTCCTAAGCAAAGTAAACGAATAGCGCTCGAGTGACTGCTAGTAAGTATTGCTTAGCCGACTTAGTAACGACGTCGTTTAAGGCGGCATCTAATAAGCGGTTTATGTCAAATCTAAGGCCTCTAAGACTTGTAGCAGTTACGACTACCCTATCGGTGCGCCTATTAGATAGAAGTATAAAGCCTTATCCTATCGACTCTATTTAATTTTTATATACACGCTATTACACATACGCTATTATATATACGCTATTATACACACGCTATTATACAGACCTATACGCCGACTTATTAATATTAACCTATGTCTTAACCTCTAGCGTAGCTAAGTATCGGGTCTCGCGTCGCTCTAGGGATAGTGCGCTAGTTATCCGCTCCCTAGCTAATAGTACTATTCTATTAGCTAGAGCCCGCGGCTCTAACCCGCTTTAGGGTTCTAGGTATTAAGGTCGGCTAGGTATGTTTCCGGTCGGGGTCGAATTGCCCTTATACTAGACTATATCTTCGACGTAGCGAGATCTAGAGCTAATCGTGTCGATATAGGTGCTTTAGCCGGGTGTTACCTACTCGCTCGCCTATACTTAATAGGATATTGTAGGTTATAACCTAGAGTTGATCGGCTTTCTATACTAGTAGGCCGGGGAGGGTAACAATGCTCGCGTCTACTGTTTTCTAGTCGGTAGCAATTACACTACTACTAGTGCCTCTTTCTATTTTATAGGCTAGTTCGCTAATAAGGATTTGCTACTCGATCGCTCGTACCTAGAAGACTAGTTTGTATACCTCCTATACGATCTAGTTCTAGCTAATACTAAGCTCGCCGACTATATTATATTTCCGGACGGCAGTGTATTAGACTAGGACGCTAGTAAGGATCGTGCTATTGCTTTAGTCCGCGGCGTAGATAAGCAGTATATCGATAGTGTCTAGAGAAGTACGTTTTACTATAACTCGAATGTTTAGCTACCGCTAACTCTAAGTAGTACAATAAACGTTTGCTACGGTCGGCTTAAGGCAGTATTACATACTATCGCAGGATGGCGTACGAGTACTGCTAGTCTAGTATAGACATATACATTATTTATATATAGGGTTACTAAGTTCGGGGTCGATTAATAATTTAGGGGCGGATTAATACTACGACTCGGTATCTTAGAGTTAGCCTACACTTTTCGGTAATACTATTAATATATCAAACTTATATCCTGCTGTATTACGATACTATTTTCTAGTATTACTGTCTTCGTATTAGACGCTCGGTTAGCGCTAGACTAACCTATATCCTATATACTAGCGGCAACTACGCCTTCGCGGATTGTCGAATTACCTAGAAGTAACTTGAAACATTCCGGTATATATAGCGACCAATTTGATTATAGATACGTATGCCTATGCATTTTATCGCGATAGGCCTCAATATAGATTAATGTAGTGCCGAAGAGTTTAGCTACTACTAGTTGAAATTATTATCCTAGCTACTATCCTAGTATTCTACTGCTACTACTACTACTACCGACTCGCTATAGATAGCCTACTTAGCCTCGATTCGTATAAGTTCCGTACTGCTTGACTTTCCGATATCTAGTTTCCTTGTCCGATCTAGCCTTCCGGCTACTAGATCTATATCCTATTGCTACTACTACTGCTACCGACTCGCTATAGATAGCCTACTTAGCCTCGATTCGTATAAGTTCCGTACTACTTTACTTCCCGCTATCTAGTTTCCTTGTCTTATCTAGCCTCCCGGCTACTAGATCTATATCCTATTGCTACTATTACTACTACCGACTCGCGGCGGATACCCTACTCGGCCTAGAGTCGTATAAGTTCCGTACTGCTTCACTTCCCGCTATCTAGTTTCCTTGTCTTATCTAGCCTCCCGGCTACTAGATCTATATCCTATTACTACTATTACTGCTACCGACTCGCGGCGGATACCCTACTCGGCCTAGAGTCGTATAAGTTCCGTACTGCTTTACTTCCCGCTATCTAGTTTCCTTGTCCTATCTAGCCTCTCGGCTACTATATCTATATCCTATTGCTACTATTACTACTACCGACTCGCGGCGGATAGCCTAATTAGTCTCGACTCGTACGAGTTCTATACTACTTTAGGTCTCGCTATATAGTTTCTTGTCTTTTATAGCATCTCGTTATAATTCTCGGTAGAAGTACTATAGGATTTTCGTCGCCGTCGTAGTTATACTATAGTTAACGAAGGTCGAGGCTAATAACGCCGTAGGCTCGGATCTAGTACCGGTATATTAAAAGGGCGTACAAGGCTGCAATTATTATTAAGCAGCTAACCTCTTCGTTATAGGTAGAGCTATTTGCCTTCGCCTATAACGAAGGGATTAGCTGCTTAATAATAATTGCAGCCTTATATGCCCTTTTAATATGCTAGTACTAGATCCGAGCCTACGGCGTTGTTAGGTTTATATCGAGTCCGGGCGCTAGATTGCTAAGGTACATATCTAGTATAGGTAAATACGGCCTTAGTCGTATAGCTAAAGATATAGTAGTAGTAGTATATAAATTGCTAAAGTTTATTCTCCTAATATTGAATTCTTCTTTTTCTTTTTCTTCTTTATCCTCTAGACGAGACTACTCTTATCCGGCGTTAAAGACTAAAGAATCACTACTATAACTCTTAGCTAGGACGCTAAACAAATAGGTACGGCTACGCTCGCAAAGAAGGTCTACGTAGTATACTAGTAGGTAGATAGACACAGCCTTTGTCGTACGGCTAAAGAGGTAGTAGAGGTAGTGTATAAATTGCTAAAGTTTATCCGCCTTAAACTTAATTTCGTCCTTAATAACTACGTAGTAAGCGGGTCGTACTATGCCTTAAAGTCCTAAATATGCCTATAGCCCGACCCTATATAGATCTTGTCGGCGACACTATAGTCGACGACTATACCTGCGAGTAGGTTCTAATAGTTATTATATGCATCCTACCTACGAGTTAGGTAGAAACGAGTATAGTAACGCTTACTAACGATAATTACGGTCATCTTCGGATACTTCTCTTTACTACCGTAGAGCTTTATAGAGGCCTTTTTAGGACTACCTAGGTTACTATATAGTGCACTGCCTCGATTGCTCTTGCGGTTAGTAACTAGGACCGACTACTTATTAAATTTTCTAGGTCTAGTAAACTTAACGCTCTACAAGTTCCGGCAGTCCTTCTATAGTATACTAGGTTTCGAATTCGAATTATAGCCTACGCGAGGAGTATCTAGGATGCGGCCGGGCACTATAATTATACTAGTACCTACCGAGAAGCTAAATAGCTTTACGGGAGTTAACTAATAATTACCGGTAGGATCGGTAAGACGGAAGAGCCGCGGACTATTCCTAAGCCTAGTACTAGGAGTTCCGGTAATAGATATAGCATCGAGGTTTAGAAATATAGCTGCGAATTTAAGCATCTTAGAAGTCTAGTCGCCTCTAAGTAGGCGTCGATAAGGCTTATTAGTACGGATTATATATAGCTCGGCAGGTAGGTATTAGGGATTAGCGCGCATACTAACGTTAAGTACTAGACGATCTAGGTATCTAAGGGTAATTCCGTAGTATTAACGGAAGTAATTATTTATAGTAATCTGTCGCGTTATAGCATTCGGGATGCTATAGTCGGTAAGGCGGAATCTAACCTAGTTAGCATTACTAAAACGCTAAACCTAGATCTTATCGGTAGCCTTCGCGAAGCCGATAATAGGCCTAACCTTAACTCTAAACGGCTTTTGCTCCGACGTATGCAACCTAGCGTAATGCCGTTAGGTTGTATACGTCGGAGCAATATATAGCGAGAATAACAAAGATATAGTTATAGGATACTCTAAGAGTAAGTAAGGCGACTCGATTGTCCTCCCGCGATACTCTTACCGCCTTTAACCTAGCTATAATCTAGCTCCGTAGTATAATAGCGGCGCTGCGTAGTAGATAGGGTTTAGGTTATTATTCTACTAGAGGCCCGCGATAGCCGTAGCCGTAGTTCGTGTCTTAAGCTTAACTTTACCTACGCCTTTGCCCTAGCTATAATCTTACTCCGTAGTATAATAGCGGCGCCGCGTAGTAGATAGGGTTTAGCTTCTTGTTCTGCTAGAGGCCCGCGATAGCCGTAGCCGTAGCGTCCTCCTCGCGATACTCCTTATCGCCGGCTATAGTCTAGCTCCGTACGTATAATAGTAGCGCTATATAGTAAATAGTATCGTAGCGCCGAGTATAGTTCTAGCTAGCGCGCTAGTTGCTAATCGCTCTAGCTACGGTTACGGGGTTGTTTAACCGATCGCCTATACTACGTAACCTAGTCGACTATATTCGATTTCCTAGCCTAGGGTCTATACTATATATGTTCTACTTAATACTAGAACGATAGGGAACTTCGATAATATAGATAAGGTAAAGGACAGTTAAGAATCGTAGTACGCGGTTAAGTCGTTAGCACTTAATCGAGTCGATAAACGTAGTAGCTAGTTAGCCTTTCCTAACGTAGAGAACCCGGTTAGATAGATTAAACGAAGTATTCGAATCTCGGGCAGGGCAGCGCTATATATCCGTAAGAATAGACCGCCGCTATTTATGCGATAGAAGACGAATAAAGAACTATAAGACGAGGTAGAGCGGTTAGTACTAGAGTTAGAGTAATTGCGTAAAAAGGTTGCGTTTCTATTACGAAAACAATAGGCATATAATAATATTATGCTCGATACGTAAAGAAGGTAGTAACGGAATATAGGGAAACATGCTATACGGATATATAGTAAGAGGGGATAGGAAGGGTAGGGCGGTAAGTTAGGTAGCTTCCTAATGCGTCGGTTTGCCGATTAGCAACCTAAGCCGGACTAAGTCGGATAGCTAGTCGGTTGTCGAGTCGCATCGCTAATTTAAAGGGTAGAGCGGTAGTCTAGGTCGCTTCCTAATATATAGGCTTACTAACTCGTACCCTAAGTCGGTTATCGAGTCGTATCGCTAATTTGTACCTATAGTAGTAGTTATTAATATTAGGCGCGGATAAACACAACGTTAGGCTTGCTTTGCTTATATTAACATTTTATAGCGTATCTACTATGTCGACGTCGACTCTATATACTACTTCCCCCGCTCGCAATACTAGCGCCGACGTACGCTATAGCTATATCCTATTATACTTTACCCTTTTTCCTCTTTTTTTCCTTCTCGAAGCCGAGCGATTGTTATATATCCTAAGCTCGTACCTATCTGCTTATAACCTATACTGCCTATATAATTACAACCGATACTATTACAAATCGGTACGACTCCGTAAAATCTGCCCTCTAAACGCCGGCCGCGCGAGATACTCTTCTACCTATTTAAATATTAGCCTCCGGAGTCTAGTAATTGTCGATAATAATAACGGTATCCGTAGGGGGGAGGTTTATACTAGTTGTAATCTAGCTTGTATATACTACTATAAGCTACTTCTCGTCGCTGTATCTATTTACCTTATTCCTCGTAGATACGAACTCTTTAACAAGGTCGGCCCTAGTAGTATCGGTCTAGCTACTCTAAGTATCGATAAGGATTCTATATACTATATTGCTAGTACTTAGGATGTTATCGTAATACTCGGAGTCTTTTTTCTATATAGCTAGCTACTAAAGATACTACAAAAATGTTAGTCTTATATGCTTAGTAGATAGGGGGGGGTAGATAGATACGTACTAAGTCTAAAACGAAGATATTCTACGGCTTAAAGCTAGCTAGTATAATCTCACTTCTATGCCCGCACTAGCGCTGCTTGCTGCGCTTAATTCGGATAATATACCGTAGCGATACTATAACCGGCTCGTTATATAGTGTTAGTATATAGTCCTAGAGGTAGGGATCCGATAGACCGTAGTCGCGTATCCTAGGAAGTATGTTTTTAATGTCCTATAGTGTGAAAGTACTAAGTTCCTTAATTAAGTCTATATCGCCCCCCTATAGTACGAGAAGTAGCGATAGAAACACAGTAAAGACCCGCATTATCTTAGATACGTATATAAATTTAGCATCTTCCGCTACCTTCTATTCTTCGACCTACTCGCTTAGTACTAGATCTTCTATAGATTTAAATTGCAAGCCGATATCAAAATAGGAATATAGTAGACAATCGATAGCCGGTACGCGCGGAGTATTAGGTATAGGTTGCTATATTAGCGTCTTCTTAAGGCGAACTATTTTCGTTAGTAACTAAGGGCGAAACTTGTCTAGCGCCCGAGTATCTTTATCCGTAATACTTAGTTCTATTCGACCTACTATCGCGTTAGAGTATTCGGATTGTAAGTACTTAGAAACCTAATTGCTAATATACCTAGCCGAGTCGGAGATATTACTATTATCGCTAAACTAGAAGTTACGTTCTATATCGCGCGTCTCTTTAGTCGATAGCGATTAGTCGACGAAATTAAACCGTACTATAGAAGGCGACTAAATAGGGCAGAGATACCCCTTTATATTGTAGGTATTAACGTATCTCTATACCGAGGCAGTTACGATAATAGCTAAATTAGATAGTTTGCTAAAGGGGGTACTACTTAGGCCGAGAACGAAAGGATAGCCTATAAGACTAGCGATAGCAGTCCATTCTTTAGCGCTATATGTCTTAGTAATATAAAACTCGTCGACGATAATAGTCGTAGCTAGTATACGAAGTAGCGGCGGTTTCGAATTAGATTTCTCCGACCGTGTCTAGGACTTCTATTTCTTAGCTCGTTCGTACGTTATAAAATCTAGTACGTTAGATATTATAGTCGAGGTAGTAAGGACGATCTATTTATAGTACTATAAATAAGGGGGTACTTCTATATCCTCGTGTTTAAGCAATAAGCGTACCGGGACGCCTTTTTTAAACTACTACTCGTCTACAACCTTTGTACCGAACACCTATTCTAGTTCTAGCCGAGTCGGGAGCGCTATATAATCGAGATAAAGAACGTCCTCGATATATACGACCTAGTTATAGTTCTACGGACTAGCTCTATTACGTCTCTTATCTTTCGTTAGCTTACTAGAGTCTTTTATAAGATATACGAATATAGCTCCGGGTAGTATAAAGTTGTCGATCTTATATATCTAGTTTTCGGCTAGCTACTTCGGAATACAGATAACGTAAACGCTAGGGCGGATAACCGGCTTTATACCGCTAGCTAATACCTACGGATCGAACGCAATTTTCTTATTTAGCCGAAGTCCTAGGTTAACCGACGAATTAGATAGCCGAAAGGGATAGGCGTTAGTAGTTAATAGCCCGTTATTACTCTATACCCTCTACTATATCGAGGTTATAGCGACGTACCCTAACGTATATACCGTCTTGCCTATACCTACGTCTATACCGCCGATATAGAAGTCCGCGCTAGTAACGGAAGCTAGAAGCGTCTAGGTAATTGTATAGAATTAGTAAGACTTTAACGGACGAGTCGATCTCTAATTAGGCGGAATAACGCCTATACGCGGCGAAGTCTAAGAGGGATTAAGTAGTCTAAAATCGCATATTAACTTAAAGTTCTTAGCGTCGAGATAGGAGTATACGTTACTAGATAACTACTTCTCGACGTCGGTTTCTGTATCTAAATCTGTCGACTAGCTAGGTATCGCTAACGAGATCTAATCGATAAAATCTACTAACGTCTAGATCGGTAGAGGGTCGGCTTAGACTTCTACTTACGTACCTAGTAGTCGTACGGCGAGTTTAGGCTTATTCGGATCTAGTAGCGATACGATCTAACTCGGTAACGACTCGATCTGTTTCTAGCGAATTCGATCTCGCTTCGAGTCGATTATATCTCCGGCCTTCTTACTATTAGTATTGTCGGCTTTGCTCGATTTAATTTTTCTATTATCCTTAGTATTATTACTAGCATTTGTCTACGCCGGAGGTTGTACTAGGGATAGTACTAGTCTATTTAAAGCGTGCTATATCTTAGGTAGAGTAGAAGCAATATAGGCCTTTACCGTATACTCTATCGTATCGGGCTATACGGAACGGACGGCCGTTCGAACCGAATCGTCGAGGGCGACTAGAAGTAAAGCAGTGTTCCTATTATAACCGTTGTCGCGGAGCACCTCCTTAACTACCTTGTCGATAGCCTACTAAATCGCTATTGTATCCGCGGCGACGTCGGCTATAGCTTTTCGCGCGGCTGCCTGCCGAGCTGCCTCCTACTCTTTATATATCCTCTAGAATCTATCCGCGATAAGCTATTTATAGCGCTCGCGATCGGCGCGATCCTTACGAGCGAGTCGGTCGTCCTTAGCTTGCTTAATAGCCGATTTCGTAGGCGACTACGGACCCTAACCGACATTGATTTCGGTAGGATTACCGGCTATAAAAGCACCGTACTAAGCTAGGTCGATAGTTCTAGAAGCCTTAAGTAGGGACGGTCGACGATATATAGAAGGTATCCTAGTACAGTCCGTTATATTTTTGCCGACGAGGAAATCGAGTCTAGTAGAAATCCTAGTATCTAAGCTATTGTATATCTCTATAGCTAGGGAGTAGAATATCGGATTAGTCTTGCATTTAGAAAGACCTTTAGGGCCGCGAGCTAGATCGATTACTACGAAGAATTCGTACTTCTACTATTCGGGCGATAGCAATAACTCTCGTACGAGCTAGAGCCGTAATAAATCCTTTACACTAATATTATTAGAAGTCTTCGATTGCAGGACAGACTAATTTAGGCTAAACACGTTATAGTCTACTATTAAAGGTAACCGCTAGTCGACAATACTAAACTATAACGTAATCTTAGCCCGGTCCGGCTTAATAGGGCGTAGCGCGTCGGACGTTACTAGATTAGTATCCTTGCTACCGTACGAATCTCCTAGCGTTATTCTCTTAAATACCCGACCGGCTCTACTAGTCTTACTAGCAGAGGTAGAACTTGCTCTACGCTTAGGTATAGAGGGCGTAGTTTGTCGGGATCTATTAGTCTCGCTCTCGGATACGTCTTCCTCTTTAGTATTATTACCGGCCGGCGGGGTGAACTTGTCCCTTATAACCTTCTATATAAGGCGGCATACTAAGTAGACTACAGACCTCTAAATTTCATTATTCGGACTATTTACATTGTCCTACGGAAGCATTCCCCTAACGTACTACTTCGGAGCCTATTTAGGATCTTTAAAGTACTATTCGGGCATTAATAGCGTACGTCTAGGTTTAGTAGGATAGTTGAGGTTGCTAGTAATAGCGTATACTATAGCTTTCTCCTCCTTATAATGCCCCTTAACGGGCTAGCGACTCCACTTCCCCTTTAACTAGTTAAATAAAAAATGTTTCTCTAGATACGGAAGGAGCCTTTTTATTACTAACGTAAGAAGAGGCTTGTCGATGCTATACAGGTTTAGTATAACATGTTTAGGGACGTCTTTGCCGCTATTTAAGGCTTTAATTAGTAGCTCGTTATCCTTTAGCTAGTCCTCGACATTCGTAGAGACTACTATCTCGGTAAAGATAGTAGGCGACGAGTTTGTAACTAGTATATAGCATTAGTATATAATAGGTTATACTAATTAGTAATACTTATATAACAGAGGTTAGGGACTATAGATCGATAACGACGTACACTATCCGAGAGTAGTAGAAAAGCTAATAGAGGTAGTAAAATTCGCTATACGTTAGGGTCGGCGGAGGTAAGAATAGGAGTAGAGGGCTACTTATACCCGCCGACCCTAACGCGAGCCGTTAGAGTTGCGTTATATAACGAGTGTCTATATATACTAGCTTAACGCTAGTCGAGTACGACGGCTAAGTTATATAGTGCGGCCTATATACGAGTTAGAATAGGGTATTAGCGAAGGAAAAGATATACTATATATGCGATAGGGAGGGTAAGGGGGTATATATATATAGAACAGGTATATTAGTGCGAGTTGACAGTAAATGTTAAAGAAGGCAGTAATAAGGAAAGGTAACGACCTTAAATGCCTACCTTGTAACTAGGTCGGTTAGCGAGTCGGGCCTAACTAGCTAATAAATCGACGAAGTAAGGCATCTAGCGCTTAAGTATATAATAGTTCAGTTACGCAACTAGTAACCGAAGTAATAAGGCTATAGATAATCGTTATAGTATAAACCCCTATACGATAGACGGTTCTAGATATAGGACTAACAAGTCGTAGTAAATATAGTACTACGTAATAAGTAATCGAAAGTTAGTAATATAAATATAAGCCTATCTATAGCAGAGTTGCGACTACGATCGCCGGCGCGAGACGCGAGTGCTTATAAGCTACGCAATATAGCTAAATTAGCCGATCTATGTCCTTATAGTAACTAACAATTATTATACGATAGCGAGTAGACTAGACCCGCTATAGTACGAGGGTATAGGCTAGTAAGGCGGTTAGTCTTAGAACCCGAGAGTAGGGCATGCAGATAGTTCGAGCTAACGATTAAGATAGTATGTTTTCTATAGATACTACTAACTCTATCGGCGGCGAAAAGGCATATATTTAGCTACAACGAGTAGCAAACAAAGGTATAAAACGATCGAAATATTCTGTAGATCGTGTACTAGAGTAGTAGTCTAAGTAGGAGGCCGAATAAACGACCGTATATAAATCCGCGGCAATACAATATACTAGGCGTAAGGTTAAGAAGCGAGATAATAGATAACGTAATTTGCCGAACCCGCTACCGAAGTTAGTAATAGAGGATATAGAAGTTGCCTAGTAGGCTTAGTACCCGATTCGACACCGAATTAGGGCCCGAGTCGACATTAGCAAACCCCGCGACTAGAGTAGTTCTAGTTTCTACCGCTAACTAACGTCGACTTTCTACTACGCTATATATACAACTACCGCCTTCGAGAATGCTACGTACTTAACTACCTCGCGATTAATATTTAATAGGCAGTATTATCTATAGCCTTAGCCTATCGCCGTCGATATACTACGCATTTTACGCTAGCGTCGAGAGGTCAATTTAGGAGTCTAGTTAGATTAGTAGTACGTTCCGATTACTATTATTACCGGAACGCCGAAGGACGCAAGGTCACCTATGCGACCTAGTATTAATAGACAAGAAATACGAAGAAGAGTTCCCTAAGGTAGTAAAGTAGATCCGTACGGTAGAGGGACAGACTACGTTTAGGTACCTAGTATATAAGATTTGTTCTAATTATCGCCGACGGACGAGACGAAAAACGGTGCGCGTAACAACGCGTAGAGTCGGCGATACTAGCGATTACGCGGAAATTGCTATATCTACGGATACTAGACTAGCGATACTAGAAGGATCTAGAGCGGTGCCGCCGTACCGCGTACTAAATAATATATAGCAGAGCATAGTTATAGTATAAGAGTAGAATAGGAAGGTAAAACCTATATATCGACTATATAAACTCGATTATCGCTAGCCTATAGTTAGAGGCCGCGCGTTAGTAGGAGTCGATAATATAGACCTCGAACGATTAGTTAAGATACTACGGGTAGATTATAGTTTCGAAGCCGGCGTCGACGCCTTATATTAGATAAGCGACTAATATAGATACGTTCGAATTAACAACGAGCGACAGTAGAGGGCTAGTCTATCCGATATATTAGGCAGAGGCCTACAGCTGCGATTTGCAATCTATAGGCAAATTAAGGAGGTAGAACGAGCGTAAATGTAAACGTAGAAAAGCAAGATAAATAATTAATTTTACTAAGTCCGATATAGAAGTCCTACTCTAACAGTAATAGGCACTAATCTATTTATTAAACGGAAGGCAAGATGCCCCGACTACGATAAGCACTACGCTTTAATCTTAGATATATGCTAATATATAGTAAGCATATTACGTATAGTAGTCTTAAGCGCCGCGATCTCTTCCTTTATCTATTTAATCTCGGCCTATATTTAAGTACCCTAATCGCGCTATAGCGATAGCGGACTCGGGGTAGCGCGATAGTTAAGGAAAGGCTAAATCGGCTACGACTAGTAGTCGTCGTACTAGGGTAGATTGCATACCTCTAGCTAATCTAGTTAGAATTGCATCTATCGAGTATAGGGCCTCTACGGTATTATTAACCTCGAATTAGCTAAACTCGCCGATAGAGATAGTTCTAACTAACCCGTAATGCTACGAGGCGGCTTCGAAGGTATATATTCGACCTAGCGGATTAGCTAACGCCGATTAATTTACCGATAAAGAACATATATCTATATATACCGTAGTAGCGACCGAGCGAGGAATAAATAGTCTAAATGCGCCGATTGCTTTAGTGTAATATCGATAGTATTGCTATATGCCGTCGGTATAGACTGCAATAATTACCGCTAGACTAATAATAGCGCTAGATTGATGCTTCCCGAATCCGACTCGCGACCGAATCGGGCTAGCGTCGATAAGGTACGAAAATAGCGAATAGTCTATAGGCTACGATTATGCTTTAGCGTTAGTAGGGCATATCCGATAGGACTAATAAGCGATTATAGACGGCGACTCGGGTAGTCTATATAGGAGTAGAAGATAAAACCGCAATTTAATATCCCCCTTTTCGTAGGGTAAATAAGTACAAAGACGCGTATAGTCTAATATATACTACGTTAGATTCGCAACAATACTACTACTCGTTATAGTATACTTAGGATAGGTCGCAACTACGAAGAAGATAAATATAGAACTAAGTCGTTATCTAACTCGATAGAGTCGGATAGGGATACTAGATTCGAAGAAGAAAACGGGGAGGATACTCGTTTATATATAGCGACTAGTATTAGATCGAAATTTATAAAGGTAACGTATACTAGAGTACGGTAATAGAGGACTAACGTAACTAGCATAAGGGTAAGAATAGCAAAGATCCGGCAAGGCTAAAACGGAAGTATAGCGACGATAGGGCAGATTAGAGCGACGATACAAAGCTATTAAAACGACGTAAGAAGCGAGACAAAGGCTTAACGACTTCTAGTAAAGAACGTTTAAATCGAAAGAAGGGCTTACTCGAAGCAAGGGAGCAAATCTTATATAACGAGACGCGTCGTAAACTATTCGCTATTACGTTAACTAGGGCCCGAGGATATAAAACGATATTTCCTACTACCTAAACCCTATTATAGGTAGACGAAACAATTAAGGAGGTATATAGTAAAAACTACGATCGATTACTAGCTTTACGTATAATAGTACTATAGCCGGGTAGCTATATACCGTCGAGAGACGTAGTCTAAGCAGTCGGTAGAGATCCCGATATAATAGTATCGAGACTAATATTAGAATAGTTACGAGAAGCTATACGAAAGGAGCGAGGCTATATTAATACCTATATCCGAACGACCTTAACAAACTAAGCACCGATCGCAATAACCGATACTCTAAAAAGGATAGTATACGCTAAGAGGATACTTAATAACTAAATCTTCGAGTACTACGACGAGAAACTAGTAAGACCCTCTCTAAAATAGTATAGTATTGGCTGGTAACCGGCCCTACACCTATGGGCTAGTTTTGAGCCTATATAAGAGGCCTCCTTCTATAGAGTAGACAGATTATCAACCTCGTATAGCACATTGTTTATGTCACACTTCTACAATGCCTATATTGCAGGGCTCTAGTTATTAGCCTAAGCGACAGTCTCGTTATCCTATCTTGCTAAACATAGCTGCCTATATTGCTATAGGTTATATTACCCTCGGTAGCCTATACTATTGCTACGAATAGTAGTAGTAGTGTTGGTTTCCGTCCTTTATTGGAGCCGAAGGTAGGGCTATCTCTTTATATCTAACAGGTTCGGGTATGTTAAAGGTAGTCTCTAGGCACGAATAGCTATAACCGAAGCGAGGGCACGATAAGAGCCTACGATACGGACGATACCGAAGTATCTCAAGGGGCCGTTACGACAAGCAGAGAAACCTCTTAACGAGGGCATCGCTTTGACCCCGAAAAGCTACAAACCCTTAGGACTGTTACAGCTTAGGGCCTAGTCTATAACTATAGCTAGCTTCTAAGGACTCGGCTCCGGGTCGAAGACCTATTTAGTACCGCTTGCTCGAGATAAGCTACCGTACGCTTAAGGAGGAGATAGACTAATTACCTATCGGCCTTGCTTAGTTTGCTAAGACTATCTATACGATAGCAATTTCTAGATTGCAGGTCGGATGCCTAGATAGTTCCCCTATTGACCGGGTAGATTGTTTCGGGATTCGCTGCCTCGTTCGGACAGTGCTTAGCCTTCTACTAGAAAAAGAAGGTCCCCGCCCCCCCGCCTAGCTAAAGGAGATACGAGCTAGTTTCTAGGATCTAGGTATAAATAGAGATTGCAGTCTCTCCCTCCGAGCGGCTTTCGTCTAATACTAAACTTAGCTCCTAGGGGTATATAGGCGACCCCTAGGAGGCCAAACTCTAATGCTACCCCGGGGGTAACATTAGAAGAAAACAGCCTAGCACACTATTTTCTCGTATAGCAATATCGAAACAAACCAAACCTATAACACATACTAAAAACACTTTCCTATAGCATTTTATTTCAACTACTTTATAACAATCGAATAAGCTCTAGCGAAAGCGAGCATTACGAATTAGCGGAATCTTCGGAATCTAATAACCTACCGGACCCTATTAACGAAGAAATTAGGCGACGACCAGTTGTTATAAGCGCTATCGAACTAGGGGCTGTCGAGCCTTCTACGCCCGAGGCCCTCTATAATGTCGTTATAAAGATAATTCAAGGGCAAACTAACCTTCTCCGTTAGAATAGGCGTCGCCCGCTAGAGCTAGGAAGCAGTAGGAACCCTCTGTTCGAAGGGTGGAACGCTACGGCGCACGTAGAACGCTTTAAGGACAACTTAGCCGAGTACGGACTCGAAGAGGAGTCGGACTAGTACAAGGTCCGGTCCCTTACGAGGACTACTATTACTAAGCTTTACCGAACCCTTAGAACCCTAGTTAGCTACCTAGAAAAGGACGACAAGTCTAATACCGACTAGGAGGTCTTTAAGTAGGCCTTTATAAGGGAGTATCGGGATCGCGACAGCCGTCGTATTAAAGGCAGTCGTACGTAGCTTAAGAACCTCTATATAGAGAGGCGTACCGAAGATGACGACCTAAAGGAGTACGTCCGCGAGTTTGTTAAGTTAGCGGACGGCATCGACTAGCAGGACCTCGAGAATTCTTAGAGAACGAGGCTGCTCCTTAAAGGGTTACCGTAGTCTACGGCTAAGCGTATCTTCCGTCGCTGCAAGCTTAGCGAAGCTAATCCCGAGACCTTTAGGAAGTACAAAGAGGTCCTAGAGGCTGTTAAGGACGATATTGACAGCTCCGCCGACGTAAAGAAGTTCATTTATAGCGAGGACCGGAATAACCTAGCCTAGGTAAGGAACGATGCCTCGGGAACTAGAGGGCCTAAGTTTCTTCCTAAATCGCAAAGTGGTCCTAGTACCGTAACTCCTACTATTACTAAGCATTCTTAGGACGTTGCGGACTTGGCTAAATCCCTAGCCTAGCTCAACCTTAATACGAAAGCACTATAGCGAGTTAGGGAGGTCCTTAATGCTAGTATACTAAAGGATATACTACTAGTCTACTAGGTCTCCGATCCTAACTACCCTAAGGCCCCTTTAGTTAACGTCTACGCTATACGGAAGATCTATTCGGACTTAGATAGCAAGTGCTAGATATACGGCGGTTTCAAACATGTTCAATTAGACTGCCCTATCTAGAAGGAGCTTCTTAAGAGGAAGCTCGTTATATAAGTGAATAGTCGGTTCTACTATACCGATACCGGCGACAAGATTAACTTCGAGTAGGATCGTAGAGCCCCGAAGCTACCTCAACTTAGGAGTCTTCTAGAGAAGAAGTATAGTAGCAAGATCGAGTTTAAGGATACTAGGAACAGTACCCTCGCCGCTATTACTAAACGAGAGACTTAGAAGGTTAGGGCAAAACAGGTTAAGGAGCGAAGTAGTAACGGTACTACTAAGCCTATTAAAGTCAACTTTGTGTCTTAGGACCCGGACGCAGTTACTAATATTTACGCGGTTACTAAGAATAGTGTAGATGTCTACGCTACTATAAGGTCCCAAACTTAGTCGTCCTAAACCTAGTCCTAGGGCAAGGGCAAGAGCCCGCAGAACCCTACCCGCCCTAGTGCGGCAGCCCCTACTAGGATACTTAAGAAGCAGGCAGCTAACAAGGCTAAGAAACAGCGAGAATCAGTCGCCAAGACTAAGACACTCTAGACAGCTAAAGACCGTGCAACCCGAGCTAGTATAGCTACTCCGGAGGTCCTAGAGACTCCCGATATCGATATAGAGGATATTGCTACCGATATTAGTAGTACCCTAGGCCTAGCTAACCCGCCGGCCTATAAGCGAAAGTCGGCCGACCTAAAGAGCTTTCGCTTTAATAGGTATATAAAGAAGTATAGTGCCGGGCCTACTAACTCTTACGATACAAAGGCAAATGCTCTCTTCTAGGCTTTATAGTTCCTAGACCTCAAGTCTAACGTGTCTATAGGGGAGCTTCTAGTATACGGTTTGCCTACTAACCTGTTCTAGAGCCGGATTCCTAACGATGCTACCTTTATAAAAGACCTTACAGCCCTCCGACGCAAACAGGGGCGAGAGGACTACATCGACGTCTCTTCCCTACAGTTCCTTCCTAAATTTTTAGGGGCCTAGGAGTTAGCAGAAGGCGAATTAGTAACCTACGAGAGCTAGGAGACTATCGATAATACTAACGAAAAGGGGATTGAGGAGATAGGCCGAGGGGATAATAATAATACCGACTCTGCTTCGGTTTCAGTTTCTATTAAGGCTATCCGATTTACTAGCTAATAAATCGGTCGAGTAGGACCTCCTCGACCTAAGGAACTTTACTCTATCCCTAATAATGTAGACCTTTCCGCAGTTACCCGTTCCTTTACCGTCGTTCCCGCTATCTATATTTAAGTTACTATCGGAAGCTATAGTTAGCAGTTACTAGCAATGCTTAATAATAGCTTAGAGTTACTTATTATAAGTAAGCGCTAGGCTAAACAGCTCCGACTGCTAATAAATAGAGATATTTCCCTTAGCATATAGGGAGTGAATAGGGAGGTTGCGCTAGTAGGTGCCTGCTATAATGTTATAGTAGACGCTTTCGGTATATGCTTTTCCTTCACCTTCTAGATTGCCGCCGACCCGAACACGCTAATTATTCTAGGTCGTCTATAGTCTCGCATAACCCGGGGTGTCTAGCGCAACTGCGACGATAGCTCCTAGGAAGGAACTATCGCTAACTAGAAGGGCAACCGAGTCGTATTCACTAGTTATGTCGGAAACACTAGCTGCAAGTCCTACGAGGATATCCTTGCTGCTTCTAAGCGCTCTTCGGGAAACGCTATAGCGCGGTTGTAAGACCGGCAATCTGCGCTATAAGTCAATATAGCTTAAATAGGTTATATCTAGAGGTGCGCCGCTCCGTACGACAAGGCTAGTTTCTAGGCTCTATACTAAGGAGACGAATGCTCGAAGTAATAGCGAGCATAACAGTGCAACGACTACCTAGTATACGAATCTCGGTAATAATACTATCGTAGGCATCGCCGCCGGAAGCGGATCCACCCGAGCCCGAATCCGAACTGACTAATCAGAGCGCCGAGCTAATGCTACCCCGGGGGTGTTATTAGGAATCTAACGTTTTCGCCGGAATTATAAATTAGGATTACTAGCTGTATACCTACCGACTTAAGGAGACTTCTAATAAAGTTTACGCGCTGTTCTATTGCGCTAATCTCCGGGCCTAACGTTAAAGAGAGAGGGCTCGGGTATTACGAGCGGTTAGTATATATACCCTATATAAGAGGGTAGCTAACAAGATTAAGCCCGTAAAAGGCAGCGTATATATAACCGATAGGTCTAATCCTAGCGGAAATCCTAACTAGCGACAAAAGTGCCTTGACCGCGAAGCGATATTAATACCTAGGGATAGTCTATACGACTAGAGGTACATTACTAAAAAGTTCTCCGCTATTCCTAGGGGATCGAGGCTAACGCTAGAGAGGCTAGCGAATATCAAACCTAGCATCGAGCTTTCGGATCTTAAACTGGATTTGCTATACGAGCTTCTATACAACCGCGAAGCCGTATTAGTATATAACTTTACGTATCTAGGTAGGATCAACCCGGAGGTTGCCCCTCTATAGAGGATCCGAACGATCGAGTATAAGCCTTAGGCTTACCTAGGGTTCAAGCTAAACCTAAGCCTAAGAGGTATAGTTAAGGATATAATACGGCAGCGTATAAAGGCTAGCACCTTAGAGCCTTCCTATGCCTCGTATCGCAATCTATACTTCCTAGTTTAGAAGAAGATAGCCCCTAGGGAGCTAAAGAAGTATCGGCTAATTAACGCTATATAGAAGTTTAATGTAGTTACGATTAGAGATGCTAATCTTCCTCCGGAGACTAATAGGTTCTTAGAAGCCTTTGCTAACTGTATAGTAGCCTCGCTAGTTAATATGTTCTCGGGCTACGACTAGATACCTCTCTACCCTAATAGCCGGGACCTTACTAGTTTCGAGACACCCCTTAGGCTATATAGACAAACTACCCTTCCCTAAGGGGCAACTAACTCCGTAGCCTAGTTTGTTCGCATTATAAACCAAGTCCTCGCGGCCTATATCTCTTATATAGCGATGCCTTTCCTCGACGATATCGGCATTAAGGGCCCTAAAACTAGGTACGATAATAAAGAAGTAGAGCCTAGCATCCGTAGGTTCTTTCTCGAACACATTTAGAACCTCGATAGTATCCTCTACGACCTAGAGCGAGCTAACCTAACGGTATATAGGGAGAAGCTTTAGCTCCTATATAAACGAATAAACATTGTCGGGTTTGTAACTAATAAGAACGGCCGCTATCCTAACAATGTACGGGTCCTAAAGATTGTTTCCTAGCTAGATCCTACCTGTTAGAAAGATGTCCGGATCTAGCTTAGAGTAGTCTCCTACTTCCGTATCTAGGTTGAAAACTTTGCGTTAGTATACAAGCCTCTATACGCCTTGCTTAAGAAGGATACAGAGTTTGTATAGACCTCCGTTCACTAAGCCGCTAAGGACAAGGTTACTAAGGCGCTTGTTAGCGCGCCTACGCTTACCTCTATTAACTACTCGGAAGGCGTAGGTCTGCTAATTGTTGCTGTCGACTCGAGCGGGGAAGGCTACGGCGAGATACTAATATAGTATAATCGTAAGGAGCCCTCCTTACGTTACCCTATCCGGTACGAGTCCGGTCTATAGAAACCTATCGAAGCCCGATACGATGCTAGCAAGCGAGAGTGCCTTAGTGTCTATAAGGCTCTTAAGAAGTTCCGACCTTAGCTCTTTAGAGTGTTCTTTCGCCTAGAAGTCGACGCTTAGACGCTAGTCTATTAACTTAACCGTATAGCCTCCGACCTGCCTAACTCTACGATAGCTCGGTAGGTTGCCTAGATCTATTTGTTTAATTTCGACGTCTTCTATATTCCTAGTAAGAAGCATACTAGGCCGGATAGCCTTTCTAGAAGGCCTGCTATAGAAGAGGACATCGCCGAGATAATAGAAGAAGAGGATGTCGACGCGGTTATTAACCGCACCTTCTTTACTGCCTTCTATATTAATGCTATGCCGGTGATTACTAGGCCTACTACCGACGACCAACCTAGTAACTAGCCTAACGAAGACCCTGCTACTAACGACGAGGGCTAGGACGATGCTAAGGCGGGCGAACTAGGTAGGGATAATATCCTTAATAGGGTCTACTCCGACGACTCCTATAATATCGCCTACTTCCTTACCTATACGAAGAGAGCTCCCGGTCTATTAAAGAGTTAATACCGTCGTATTATTCGCTATTCTCGGAGGTTCCTTATTAAGGATCGCATCCTTTAGCGATAGGCTATAGTTAATGCACCGCTCTAGCGTATTATTAACGATCTAGTAGCCCGATAAGAAATCCTTCGTTCCGTTTACGATAAGCTCGGCTATCGGGCGGCGGAGGGCACCTTCGATGTCCTTCGTCGACGCTACTAGTAGGACGGCGTATAGGCTAATGTCTCCCGCTACTATAAGAGCTGTCCTAAGTGCAACTTTAGGAATAGCTACTAGCGTCTAGGAGAGCTGCGTATCCCTGCTACCTAGTTAGTTAGGGAGCGGTAGTATAGCGATAGGGTCCAACTTAGCCGTAACAATAGCCTATATATTATTCGAGAGGGTCTTTCTCGATAGCCGGAGGCCTATTATTTCTACAAGGGTTGCGGTACTATTAATGCCCGTAATATAGCTACCTTCCTATTTAAGGATCTGTTTTGCCGCTAGGGAACACCTTACGAGATTATCTTAGACAACGCTACGAACAATATAGCTAAGGAGGTTCAAGCGCTACTTGTTTCGTACGGGGCTAAGAACGTTCGCATCTCCCCGTACTATCCCTAGTCGAATGCTATTGTTAAGCGCGGCTATCGGTCGTTAATTGATGCCCTATCTAAGATAACTAATAGTAGCGACAGATTAGTTCCTATTTCTACCCGCGTCCTAGCCCTTCTCTAGGCGGACCGAACTACTATTATCGACACGACTAGACTTACACTAGCGGAACTTATAATTAGGAGGGACGCCGTTCTTCCTATTGAATTGTCCTACCGTATGCACGGCGTTTACGATTAGGGGTCTGTTCGTACTAGGGTAGATCTTCTTACCCTACGGGCTAAGGCTCTTAAGGATATAACTACGACTTCTTAGGAGGGTCTTGCTCGACAACGTCGCCTTCGGGAGGAAGCTAAGCAGTATTTTAATAACTATAATGCTGTTGATTAGGAACCTCTAAAGGTTAGCGATATAGTCCTTCTATACCGGTCCGAACTAGAGTATAGTTACTCCTATAAGCTAGCCTTTAAGTAGAAGGGTCCTTATAGAGTAAAGGAGGTCCTTTACTCGGGTTCCGTATACCTTCTTTAGGAGCTAGATAGTGCTACCTTAAAGCACTCTCACCCTCGGGCTAATCTAAAGAAGATCGTTAAGTTGCGCGAACCTGCCCGCCCTCCGCCGACCGAGGAGGAAGTTAGTGCCTCTATAGACCCTCTACCGTCCTTAGATGCCTATCGGGAGGAGGATCCTGCCGCTATTATAGATCCTGTTCTGCCTAAGAACTATACCTATCCCTAGATTCCTCTTAGTAAGCTATTAGGAATGACTTAAGAACAAAGGGAGGGTTATATACGGATTAACTATATACAGAGCGTTTCCGATATTGATTCCGATTCTAATAGTAAACTAGACTTCTAGCTATCTAACTCTAACTCCGAGGAACCTAACTAGTCTAGCGATAAAGACCGCCTAGAATTATAGCTAGACGACCCCGAGACTAAATAATTGCTTGCTCTTCCTTGCCTCTATCTGCCTCTACTGCGTTGCTTCCTTGCTCTTATCGATCGTTCTCCGCGCTGTTAATGTAGTGCCGCCCTATACCTTTAGTCCTTACCTATTGTCTATTCCTACTAATATTCATACTCTCGTTTGTTGCTTTTGGTTTATCCTGTTGTTATCTTTTGCTTTTGCCTTTACCTTCGATTAATGTTGCTATAACTTTATTCCTTCGCTCTTGTTTCCTTAGATAGAACTATACGAGGCGTATTTTCCTAATAATACCCCGGGGGTAGCATTAGGAAGATAGCCGAACCTAACCCCTCTACCCTTCTAGGACCACTTCCCTCTAGATTCCTAGTCTCTAGCAACCGCCCTTAGGTAGCAACGACAACAAGATACTCCGCTAGAGAAGATTGTTCCTGCCCTAATTAGCATTAGTTACGTAGGACACTAAGAAAGGGAGGATCCCTCTCCCTTCCTAGCTCTTAGATAGACGTAGCAACCTAGGCCTATAGCCTCTAAGAATAGGGACCTTAGGCCGCTAAGCTTAGTGTCTAGAAGAAAGAAGAACGCACGGGCTACGTTTACATACCTGCTGCTGCGAAAGGTAATGCTGCATCTATAACGATAGTGCTATAGGGCAATACAAGCTGCGCTAGGCCTAGGCGATTTGCTCCTAGTTGCCGAGTATCTCTAGAGAAAAGCTAATGCTACCCCGGGGGTGTTATTAGTCCCGCTAGCCTTACTACTATAGATTACTACTAGGTACTCGAACTGACTAGTTACATTTCGAGTGCGCGGGAATCTACGAAAGCTAGAGGTTAATAAAGGCGCGTAGTCGCTACTAGCAATTAGCTAGATCGATTGTTAAACTTTAGCCGCCCTACTAATAAAGGAGTCTCGTATGCAGCTTTACTTTTCAGGGTCTATATGTAATCGTTATCCGTTTGCTTTACCGGAACATACGGACTACGCTACCTTCGCACCCTATTTAAGGCGAGCCTTCTAAGCCCTTTCTTCCACTCGAATACTAACTAACTTACTACCGCCTACCCCTCCCCCCCTCTTCTATCTAAACCCTTTAATTATTATTAACAAGCTACGAACGTTTTTGCAAGCTCGTTACTAACTCCTTTCCGCTCCGGTCGACTAAGATGTCTTCCGGCGCCCTAAATCCGCTAGGCGCTAGCAGCAGCGGCAACCTACGAGCCCTAAACCTAGGCGTACTAGTCCCGATCGAAGCCCTATCCGATAGCGCCTTAGCTGCTACAACTAGCCTCGAGTACTACTTCTAGATCGTTACCGCCCTTAAAGATCCTTAAGAGAAGATCTAGAACGCTCGCACCCTACTACGCGTTATCGATAGGAATATTAAGAAGGCTGCTATCTTAGTTGCGTACGGTATAAACAACTTGCGTTAGTCTATCGGTAAGCGTATCTTTAAGCGCGAGGTTCTTAACGATATAGATATTAAACAAGCCTTTCCTATCGTCTACAGCCTCGAGACTGCCGGCACCTAGATTCGTTTGCGCTTTAAGACCCTCGACTAGGCCTTCGAATATTAGGGAGGACTAAGCAGTCTTCCTAAGAGCCTTATTGACTTCGCCTATAGTAGATAAGAGCGTGCAAAGCAGGTCTCTTCGTTCGTTAACAAGTATAAGGTCCGTCGTTAAGGCGCCGAGCACCTTTCCCGCACTATAATCTATCGTATATCTACCGCTAGTAAGAAGGTAGGCAAGCAGTCGCTTAACTTGTCCTTTACGCTTAACGACTTTACGACATCCTACTAGAAGCGGCACTACGATGCAATTGTCTAGGTCGATCTTAACGTACAGATAACTAAGGATCTACTAAAAGAGAAGGGCTGTCGTATTAATAGTGTAGGCTTTATTATTGAAGGTTAAGAGGCTCCTATCGTTGATGTCCTTAAACGCAAGGCTCTTCGCCTAGAAATAGAGGCCGATACGGCTGCTAGTCTCGCGCTCGCTACGGAGATATAGGCTTAAGACCGTCGCTCGACCCGTAACCGCAAGGTCCCTTAGGAAGTTAAAGACGAGCGCGCTAAGGCCGAAGCAGCGCGTAAGAAGGCATTGTATGCTCGCTAGGCCCTCCGTAAGGCTACTAAGAAGTACAGCGCCCCTTCTAGTACTAACTATAGTACTAACTATAGTAACTCGGATGTTAATATACTAGATGCACTACTAGAAGATATCTCCTCCGAAGGCTCCTTTAGCGAGCGTAGAGATAGAGGGCTCTCGCCGATCCTGTTAACTAAGAACATCTATAGTTCTTATAAGGGCGACTCTATTGCGCACCTTATTACTAAGATCGATATAGTTCCTAAAGCCGTAATAGGCGAAGCTCCTACTGCCCTCTCTATCTATTAATAGCTCGACGACCTTAGTAAGCTAGGAGAAGAGCCGTTCTCTATGTATGCCAACTATGTCAAGAAGGCCGCTAAGGTCTATAGTCTCTATACTAGTGCTAAGGCGAGTGTCCTCGTCGGTCGCCTATTAAAGATTAGTCGCAAGGTTCCTAATCTAGACGCCTTCGCTGCCCTTAAGGCTAATTAGGCCTATGCTAACTGGTTTCCTAGACGCCCTATTGCCGCCCCGACATCTCTAGGACTCTACGCGTTCAACCCTACTAGTACTATTACTCGCGCCCTTACGCTAACGGATCGCTAGAGTAAGTTCGTTACCGGCATCCTTAGCTAAGGCACTTCCTTCGACCGCTTTCGCTAGACTAGCAATGCTATCTTCCCTTAAGTCTTTAGTTAGTTGCAAGAGCCTCGTAGAGTATATCTTCCTTTCCTTATCGACCTAATATAGGAGGAGTTTAAAATGTACCTTTAGCATATACGTACGATGCCTAAGTCTAAGCAAGAAGGCCGCAATGCCCTTTAAACTTATAGTGTAAGCAACCAAATCGTCCGCTAGCACCCTGCCCTATAGCTCTTAGCTGTCGCCCTTCGACCTAATTACGTATACGAGCTTATCTCCGTCCCTAAGCCTACTAAGTTCTTTAAGGTTAGCGGTACTTACGAAAACTGTCCTTCTAAGGAGTCTGCTCGTCTCGGACAAGATATAGTTAAGCTCGCAGCTAGCGAGGATGCTAGTCACCTACGCATTAAGGTCTGCCTTATATCTAAGGATAAGACTAGCTACTCTACTATTATCGAAGGCATATATTAGCCCGAGGTCTTTGCGAACTGGGTTAAGAAGCTTAAGGCTCGTAGCCTAGTCCTACTAAGCAAGATCGGCAAGATTACTAATAAGCACCTTACCGACGACGACCTCGACTATATGTTCGATAGTCAGCCTAATAGTAAGGGGCGTAAAGCGGAGTAGATCCTCAACCCTCTAAAGGAGTACGAGGTCTCTATTCAGATACTATACCTACTATACAGTAATCTAAAGACTAAGAGCAACCGTATGTTAATTAACCTAGGCTACTCTCGCGTTATTAACGGCACTAAGGTTAAGGGCTACGAGAACTTAACAGTCTCTTAGGTTGCTAAAGCACACCGCAATCTAACCGCCCTCCTAGCCTCTAACTCCTTCGTGCTATTCGCTTTCCCTACGGCTATCTTAGTCGAAGGCCTCGGCTGTATCTCCGACGCTCTAGTTAGTAGGATTCCTTAGTTAAGTTACGTTGTTTAGAACGAAGTTGAATAGATCCTCTAGCTTAATAACGAGGGACTCAAGGAATATCTATACGATTAGGAGAAGGCTGCGACGGAAAAGGCTATTAACCTCCTCGTTAATTAAGCTTTCTACGAGGGATAGTACTTCGGTACTAACAGCTTCAACGTATACGGAGGAGATTTCGAGAGCCGACTAGCAGATAAGGTTATTGCTAGTGAGGATTACGGCGCGTTAAAGCAATAGTAAGTCTATATAGTGTTGCTTAGGAAGTTGTTTTTGCATAATTATAGCATCTAGGATCAATGCTACCCCGGGGGTATTATTGCGGAGTTCTAAGAATAGCCTTAGCTAAGAGCGCTAAGGATGCATACATGTTTGTTTTAAGCGCGTATAATATGAAACGTGTCTAGTTAGACACGAAGAAAGGGAGGGATATTGGCTAGTAACCGGCCCTACACCTATAGGCTAGTTTTGAGCCTATATAAGAGGCCTCCTTCTACAGAGTAGACAGATCATCAACCTCGTATAGCACATTGTTTATGTTACACTTCCACAATGCCTATATTGCAGGGCTCTAGTCATTAGCCTAAGCGACAGTCTCGTTATCCTATCTTGCTAAACATAGCTGCCTATATTGCTATAGGTTATATTACCCTCGGTAGCCTATACTATTGCTACGAGTAGTAGTGGTAGTGTTGGTTTCCGTCCTTCAATAGTTACTAGATAATAGCTAACGGTCGACATATGCTACGCGCTACCTTAGTAAGCTTATATACAAATATCTAGCGGGTGTGCTACTCCGGCAGGATCGGCGAGGCTAGAAGACATATATTAAACAGTACTACTACAAAGTTACCCCTTTTATAATATTGTCTACCGCTACGGTACTCGGTAGAATACTAACCGGATAGTCGATAGAGTCGTATTTAACTAAAGTTAGAGGTAAAGCGATCTAGCTAGCCCTAGATTACAAGTTAATATACTAGCTGTTCCTAGATCGGATAACTACGTAGAATGCGACGGATTAAGCTGCTCGTAACCTTCGGTTGTCGAAAGCGTAGAAGATATACGTACGGTATATAGGTAGAGTATAGGATACCCCTAAATTATTAATAAATAACTTCGAGAGCGTACGTAACGACATCGATGTACTTATAGCAATCGACGTCGTTTTAGATTCCGACGATAAAGGCGGATCGATCGAGCGCTATAGTAAGAGTAGTCTACGAGCGCCGTATTTCTCTTACCTACTAATATAATCGATAGGTCCTAAAGCGTCTACCGGGCAACAATCAAGTAAACAACTCAAAGCCGGCGATAATACGATAGATAGGTTAGCGGAGGCGGAGGCCCTACCTAAGAAAAACGATATTAGACTGCCTATACTATAGAGCAGCTTCTAAGCGATAGATTAGGAGCCGACGGAGGCTACTAATCCGTTTGCTTCGGTATAGGGAGGCAACGGTATAAGTGCAACCGAGACAATAGAATATAATAGAACCGAAGACAATTAATACTAAAGATATAGATATACCGCGGTAATAGTAATAGAGAAGGATTGCGCGCTAATTACTATAAGAATAGCAGGTATTCTAACTAGTCTTATATAATAGACAAGACTTTATTCGCGGCGGTAAGTAATCGCGTTAGGGATGTATTAGGGCTAGAAGAGGGGGAGTAGATATAGTAGGCGGATATAGAGGCGGACGGCGGCAAAGTTAAGGAGATAGTATTTAACGAGGAGACATAGGATCGAAGAATTAGGAGATATATAGTAAAAGAGAAGAAGAAGTCGAAAGGAAACAAACGAAAGAAGGTAGAGGTATATCGCTTTAATATAGCTATAGAGGACGAATAGAATACATTCTTGTTAACCGTAATAAATAGATGCCCTATACAATATAACGAAATCTATTAACACTATACGAGTCGGTCGCTAAGTCGGTACTAACTTAGTATACGTAGTAGACGTATACAAATACTAGTAGTTACCCGAGTATACGTATAAACGTTAGATATTAGTAGAAGCAACAATCGTATAATATACAGATCCGATAGAAAATATAATTCAAATGCTAGTACTAGTATATACGACGACTCGAGCCCGACTTAATATACGAGTCGGACAGTAAAGAATAAAATTCTTACTACGATTAGATTTGCTAGAATTCCTAGATCGCGACGATCCTATTAGACAAGATCTTTAACGTGCGATCCTAAGGATCCTAAGGATCCTAAGCGATCCTATCGACAAGATCGTCGCGATCGGTAAAAAAGTTTCCGTAACGCCTAGATAAGAATAAAGTAAAGTCGAAAGTAGAGAAACTCGTTATAGTAATAAGACGAAATAAGGTAGAGAGCCTCGCTTTCGTTTTATATAAGATATAACTTTTGTCTATAGCTAGTACCTATAGCCGGCATCTATAGCTAGCAACCTAGTATAGTTCTAACTCTTTTTCTCTAGCTTCGTCGTCTAGTAATATATACGAACTTAAGCTTATAGAGATATAACCGATTCGAGGCTATTTAAAAGAACCTTATCGAGCGCCCTAAAACTAATACCTAGAATATCGTATAGAATAAGCGATAGTAAAAGCGGCCTCCTTAGCGCCTACTCTGTTTTACCTAAGACGTAAAGATCCGGTTCGATTCGACTTTCTACATAATTATAAGGTAATATACTTTACGTACCGCTCTTAAGATCTATTAGAATTCCGAGGATATTAAGTAGCTCGGGCTTACTACCGCCAAATAGCGCTAAGTAGAGTATCTCGTAGATATTAGTAAGTATTACGCGAAGGTTACTACTACGATTAGAAGAACCTAAGGACCGACGATCTACCTTATCTTTATATACTATAACTAGCTCTTTAACGAGCTCGATAAAACTATAGCTAAGCTAGCTAAGAAAAGCGTTCCCTAGAAAGTAGCTATAATAAAAGCTATAGATAGCTCCTATACTAAGTTATATAAATATTATAGTACTACTTTTTAGTCGTTCGGGGATATCTATAGCGTTACGTACTTACTTAACCTAGTAGAAAAAGATATATACTAGTAGAAGCTAGAATAGAAGGGGGACGAGGAATAGTCTAAGTATTACTAGACTATTCTAGAAAAGATATTCTATAAGCGTTAGAAAGAAACTAGTCTAAGTATAGCTCGTATAAAGAAAAAGAAGGCTAAGAAGGCTCTAATATTATATCTATTTTATAGGTAGTAAAGGACGGAAACTAACACTACTACTACTACTTGTAGCAATAGTATAGGCTACCGAGGGTAACATAACCTATAGCAATACGGGCAGCTATGTTTAGCAAGATAGGATAACGAGACTATCGCTTAGGCTGATAACTAGAGCCCTGCAACATAGGCATTGTAGAAGTGTGACATAAACAATGTGCTATACGAGGTTAATAATCTGTCTACTCTATAGAAGGAGGCCTCTTATATAGGCTTAAAACTGGCCTATAGGTGTAGGGCCGGTTACTAGCCAATAGTAGGAAGTAGAGGTAGAAGAGGAAGTAACTACTAAAGTAAATAAAGAAGAGTTCGATCTCTATCGGCGCGCGAGTAAGTACTAAACTGTAAGAACCTAAGCAAGTAAAGTCTCCTGTCCTGCCTTAGCAAGCCTATATAACAATTATGTGATCTTATTACGTATACTGTAGTACTGTCTCGCTAGCGCAAAGCCTGCTTAGCGTATACGCGGAAAAGCTCGGTCGCTTATATAGATATACTCGGTTGCTAGCTCGGTATATATACTATCCGTACGTAGCCTAGTTAATAGTAAACGCTCTGCCCTATTCTAAGAAAGGTACGGTTTAGTTCTACTATCTACTACTAAGATTAGTAGAGGGTGTTCTATACGTTGCTATATACCTATTTTCTTATAGTTCTAAACCGTCTACCCTTCGTAGCGGCCTATAGAACCCCGAAAGATAAACGCAAGCGACCCGAATACGCCGGGCGCGGAAACCGCGTAAAATAATGCACTAGGAGCGCCGGTAGCATTAGAAAACGACGCGGTAATACAATAATACAAGGCCGAATATTAGGCGCGCCGAGAAGCGACCCGCCTACGGCTCGAACGATTTCTAGCTAAGTAAGAAGTGCTTAGGCTAGAAGTATAGGCTTAAGAAGCTAAGCGAGAAAATGCGCGTCTTTATACCCTTAGGGACGTAGGCGATATACCGGCTCCGAGTAGCGGCACTACCGGCGGAGGTCCTATAATAACCCCTCTCTCGGGCAATAACGACGATAGTAAGGAAAAGGTAGAGTTAGCGGACGAGTCGATTTAGAGGCCTAAATCCTAAAGAGCTAAATTCCTCTCGTATCGACTACCTCTTTCTAGAAGTGCGCTAAGCGTAGCTACTATGCCTAGTATAAGCTACGTAGTCGCTAGCCTTACGGCTATTAAGCCTCGCCTAAAGGAACCTAAACCCTTTAAAGGCGATACGATTAAGGAATCGAGGCGATTCCTCTAAGAACTTTCTATTACCTTTGCCCTATTTAGAGCTACCTATTATACGGACGAAAGCAAGGTGCTTTATAGTATTATATACCTCGTAGGCGATATATAGGAGCGATAGTATAACGAAAACAGCCTTAAAGACCTATAGAATTATACCTACTAGGACTTTAAAACCTTCTATCGGGACTACTTCGGGGACCCTATAAACCGTATACTCGACGTAACCCTCGAGTATAAGGCAGCCCGTTAGCGTAAGGGATAGTTAGTCTAAAGCTTTACCCTTAAGCTCGCAGTTCTCGAAGATTAACTTAGCGACTATAGCGAGGAGTATAGGATTCGCTATCTCCTTGTTAAACTCTAGCCGGCGATTCGTAGCGCGATTATTAAATACTATATAGTACTAACGACGCGTTACGAACTCGTAGAGCTTGCGACGCGTATCGAGACCCCTAACAAGCCGTCTAGCAAACGCAAGGATCGTAATTACGATAAAACCGGAGGCAATAAAGGTAAGAAGCGTCGATCTAATAGTTACGCCCGTAAGCCGTAGTCGAATCGCGGCCGCGAAGTAGGCGGGAAGTATTCGAAGAACGATAACTCGTAGGGCGGGTACGACATTAGCAAGGTCGAATACTACAGCTATCGCTAGAAAGGCTATTGTAAGAACGTATACCCTAACCGCTACCTCTAGAAAGACGACAACCCTACGGTACGTAAGGTCGCCGCTAACGCTAAGGAAAAGAAGAACGACCCGAAGGCTAAGGGAAAAGACAAGGCACCTCCTAAGAGCTAGGGATAGATACGGAATCTTAACTAAGTAGCTTAGTAGCAGTAGTACCTACGGGACGCGTATACGGAGTAATTGTTATATAAGAAGGGGAAGTTGCCGTCGAATACTTACTAGATAATACCGCTAACATTAATATAGTATCTTAAGAATTCGTTCTACGATACTAGCCTTAGCGGATTGTTAATGCTGTACTACCTAGTACCGATAGTTTCTAGGGTAACCGAGGATACTACTACGGAGCGTATTATCTACGCTTACGGATCGCCGACTCTATAGGCTAAGAACGCATTACTACCGGAGTTTTCTATACTTTCGAAATACCCCTCCCTAATATTATTCTTAGTAGGCTATAGAGGCGCGATTAAAAGGTAATCGTCGATAGCTCGACGGATACCTAGACCTATAGGAACGAAGCCGTAGCGCGTACGATACGCGTACGGGAGCTATAGGAATTCTAGAAGGATATACGTAACGCTCTATACGTATATACGATTAGCGTTCGCTAGCTTCGCGATATCGCTAAAGGTTCCTCCTTACTAGAAGAATTTAAAGACTTCGAAGACGTCTTTATAATAACGCCTAAAGCGAGATATAAGCTCCTCGAAGATATAGAGTATACGATTAACCTAATCCCCGGAACGAAGCCGCTATATAAACCTCTCTACTATTCTTTAGGAAGAGAGCTTAGCGACCTTTGTAATTACCTAAGCTTAGCCTTAGAGAATAATTAGATCTAGCTTAGTATAAGCGAGGCGGGTACGCCGATCCTATTCGTACTAAAGAAGGATAGCAGTCTAAGACTCTATATCGATTATAGGGAGCTAAACGAGATTACTATTAAAAATCGTTACCCCCTGCCTCTTATTAGCGAAACGCTTAATAGGCTTAAGGACGCCGAATAGTATACGTCCTTAGACCTTTAGGATATATATTACCGTATCTATATTAAGCGAGGCGACGAGTAGAAGACTACGTTCCGTACGCGGTACGGGCACTTCGAGTATAAGGTAATGCCTTTTAGGCTTACTAATGCTCCTACTACGTTTTAAGGATATATTAATAGGGCGTTAGCTAGCCTAGTTAACATTTGCTATATTGTCTACCTTAACGATATTCTTATCTATAGCAAAACGCGGGAGGACTACGTACGAGACGTACGCGCTATCCTTACGCGGCTTAGAAAGTTTGTATTATATACGAATAGAAAGAAATATTCCTTCTAGAAGAAAGAAGTCGAATTCCTAGGATTTATCGTTAGTACCGAAGGCGTATCGATAGATTAGCGTAGGGTAAACGCTATTAATAAGTAGCCTCGCCTATTAACGCTAAAGGAGGTTTAATCCTTCCTCGGATTCTATAACTTCTATCGGAGGTTTATCCCTAATTACTCCCGGATCGTTATACTACTAACCGCCCTATTAAAAGGAGCCGTAAATAGCCGAAAGCTAGGATAGGTCCCGTAGGGCGAAAGCGAGGAGTAAGCGTTCCGCTAGCTAAAGGCTACCTTTAGCTTAGCCTCGATATTACGATACTATAATCCTACGAAGCCCCTACGTATCGAGACCGATGCCTCTATATTCGCCTTAGTAGGAATTATATTATAATAGAGCGAAGATAGGAATTAGTACCCCCTAGCCTTCTAGTTACGAAAAATAATCCTAGCCGAGATTAATTATAAGACCTATAACTAGGAGCTCCTAGCGGTTGTCGAATCCTTTAAGTATTAGCGCCCGTACCTCGACGGCGCCTAGTATATAATCCGCGTAGTTATCGACTACGCTAATCTTAAGGGCTTTATAAAAATAAAGTAGCTCGTCGGAAGGTAGGTAAGATAGGTAACCTTCCTTATACCTTTCGACTTTACTATTAAACATCGGGCTAGTAAACGAAATCTAGCCGATATACCTTCGCGACGTAGCGACTACGAGAGCGAGTCGTAGGCGGCGAATAACCTTCTCCCTATATTATAGTCGAAACTAGCTCTATAGTTAAATCTATCCGAGGATATCGAGCCGATTATAAAACGTATCTCTATTATATATATAGGGATGCGAGACGCTAGTATAGCGCTAGCGGAACGTAAGAGTTTTATTATCCCGTAAGAGTAGCGGCTACTATCGTTAGGAATAACAGGCCCTACTATAAGACGCCTAATATAATCCTTAGTTTCGTACGCACTTTATAATAGCTAGAGTAAGCGAGAGGGGGAGGCTTGTATAAGACAAGCTTACTATCGGGTAGCTTAGCCTCGTTAAGTAGTTCTAACCTCCCGCCTAGCTATTCTCGTCGTAGTAACCTTATTTACTACGGCGATGCGCTATATATCCCTAAGGACTACATATTACGTACGCAACTAATACGTATATACTACGACGACCCTTTAGCTAGACACTTTAGTATAGCTAAGACTATAGACCTAATATGCCGAAAGTACTTCTAGCTAAAGATAGCCGAGGATATTACGGCCTATGTCCGTACCTATAGAATTTGTTAACGGTCGAAGGCAAAGCGCTATCGCCTATATAGCGAGCTCGCTACGCTACCTATACTAACCCGACTATAGTAAGAATTAACGATAGACTTTATTACCGATCTCCCGCCGAGCAAGCTCGGTACCTACGTATATACTACAATCCTCGTAATAGTCGACCGCTATACGAAAATAAGCCTCTTTATCCTAACGACGAAGAAGTATATAGTAGTAGAACTCGTAGATATCCTTTAAAGGGAGGTAATTAGGCGTTTTAGAGTGCCGTCGGGTATTGTTAGCGATCGTAGATCGCTTTTTACTAGCTAGTTTTAGAGCGACTTCTACTTCGAAGCGTATATAAAGCGTAGGCTTAGTATAGCCTTCTATCCTTAGACTAATAGGTAAACCGAACGCGCGAACTAGACCCTCGAGCAATACCTACGATACTATTACTCTAAGAACTAGGATAATTAGGCTAAACTATTACCTTAGGTAGAGTTTGCCTATAATAATAGCGTTTATCCTACGTTACGTATAAGCCCCTTTAAGATGCTCTACGGCTTTAACCCTAATTTAATACTAAGCGCAAATAAGCTACTAGCTCGGGACGAGCTAACTAAGGGAAGGGCACTAGTAGCTATCGACGCTACGGAGCGACTATAGAAAGCGTATAAAACGCTTACGGAACGCTAGTAGAAAGCAGTAGAATACTAGGCTAAGCAATACAATATATACTATACTACTAAGATATATAGTATAGGCGACCTAGTCTTACTATCGACAAAGAATATTAGCTTAGATGTCCTAAAGAGGAAACTTAGCCCGAAGTATATAGGGCCTTTTTGTATTATCGACGTAGTCGGAGCGTAGGCGTACCGCCTAGTACTACCGTTAAGTACGAAGATCTATAATGTTTTCTATGTTTCCCTCCTCGAGCCTTAGTATAGGCGCGACGGCGAGGAGCATAAGATAAGTATACCTATCGCTAAAGGTAACGAGTAGTAGGTAGAAACAATCGTAGCTAAGAAGATAAAAAAGTAGAAGGCATACTACCTTATTAAGTAGCGAGGTTAGCCTAAAGAATACAACACTTAGAAGCTAGCTATTTATATTAAAGATTCTATAGCGTTAGACGAGTTCGAAGCTTAAGTAAAGCGCAAGCGTAGGTAGTAATTAAAACAAAAGAAAATAAAACTTAAAAAAATAGTAGATACGTACTCGTTTCGCTACTAAAAAAGGCCTATCGGCCTAGTATATATAAAAGTAGCGCCGCGTAGGCGCGGCGACGGCGGACCGTCTACTCTACTTATCCTTAGACTCCTACTCCTCTTCGTCCTTCTCCTCGATACCTATAGCAGTATCGATAGTAGCGACGGCCTTAGCGCCGACGCGCTAGGCGAGGTTCTAGTATAGTTAGTATACGAAGCGTAAGTAAAACGAGGCTATAGGAAGAACTATACCTAACGACTAATCTCTACTAAACTAGCTAGGTTAGTACCGATATACTCGAGGGTACTAAGCAAGTTAATATCCGTAAGGGACCCGCTAGCGGCCCCCTTACGGGCTAGGGCTTTGCCGCCTAGGGTTACTTTATTCTTATTAATATAAAAGGCGTCGAGCGTAGATAGGATAACTAATAACGAGGTTAGTATACGAAGCGTAAGCGGAGCGTATAAGAAACCTACGTACGACGACGGCGTCTAGGTTAGCCTAGAGTGCCTCTAAGGCCTCGTTAGACTCTTCGAGGGACTTGTAGCCGTCTAGGTCGTATAGGTCGCGCGTAGAGCGAGCGGCGCGGATACGGGCTAGTAGCGCTACTAGCGCGCGTACCGTAATAGGCATATAAGGGTAGTAGCTACTATAGTAGCGATCGTAGTTACGCTTAGTAGCAGGGTCTATATTGCTACCTATATAGAGCTTAGACAGGTCTACTAAAGCGAGTTAGTTACAAAGCGCGTATACGTAGCAAAGGGCGAGAAAACGTACCGTTAGCCGTTATATACCTAAAGCAACGGATATAGCCCTCTAGGACTTTTAGTAGGCGCTAGGTAGGCGTAGTAAGTATCGTAGGGCTAGCGCCTACGGCGCGCTTGCCTACGGTACGTATAGGGGTAGACATACTAGTAATGTTTTTTTTTAGATAGATATTTAAAAAAGAAAAATCTTTAAGTAATACTAGAGGGGCGCGAAGGGGGAGTAGGCGGGGAGTAGGCGGGTAGTGTTTAGAGCGCTTAGAAAAAGAAGAAGTTTTTAAGCGGGCTTCGAATACTTTAAATACCCTAGTTAGTACTAGAAGCAGCCGCGCTTTAAATCTATAAACAAACAAGCAACTACGAGGCAAAACATAACGTGCCTAGCAACTATAGCCTAGCGATAGGTGCGTATAAGACGCGTATATATAGCGCAGAGTATAAGAAATAGTATAATTTACTATATTGCCCTATAGCTAGGATAGCTATACCGGGGGAAGGAGATAATTATAAGAACCTAAGCAAGTAAAGTCTCCTATCCTGCCTTAGCAAGCCTATATAACAATTATGTAATGTTATTACGTATACTACGGTGCTATCTCGCTAGCGCAAAGCCTACTTAGCGTATACGCGGAAAAGCTCGGTCGCTCGTACGGATATACTCGGTTACCGGCTCGGTATATATACTATCCGTACGTAGCCTAGTTAATAGTAAACGCTCTGCCCTATTCTAAGAAAGGCACGGTTTAGTTCTACTATCTACTACTAAGATTAGTAGAGGGTGTTCTATACGTTGCTATATACCTATTTTCTTATAGTACTAACCCTATAGGCTCGGAAAGAAGGCTAATAATCTCTAGATCTTACTAGTCTTCTAGACGAACTCGGAGACGATATTCTCGCTATATAGTAGTAGTTAGAGCCTAAGTTTCTAACGATAGCGTCGGTCGCTTAGGACGTCCTTACTATACCGAGGGTAGATATAGGCTATAAGATATCTTTTAGTATTACTCGTTACTAGGGCCGCTTTAATCGAATATACTCGCCTATTACCTTTAAATCTATTATAGTATTCTAATACTATCTCCTTTACTAGAGTCGCTAAGGTAGGATACTAAAGATTATACTAAAGGACTTAATCGAGGAATTAGAAAACCTTAAGATTAAAGAAACCTAGTAGCGCGAGGAGAATACGAAATTTAGTCTAAGTAAAACCCTTATTAGCGATAACGAAGAGGAGGAGAGTAGAGATAGAAGGCGATACTAGGTCGAGAAGCGGAAGCGTAAATAGGCTTAGAGTAGCTTTAAAGAGACGAAGCGTTTACGTAGAAGGTAATATAGCCGGCGTATATAGCCGGCATATATAGCTAGTATATATTACTAATATATTTCGAATTCCTAAAGAGACTAGTTACTATAGTAACGAAGCGCTTATATAGAAGGTAATATAGCCGGCGTATATAGCTAGTATATATCTCTAATATATTTTAAATTCCTAAATAGACTAGTTACTATAGTAACCTACTCCGCTTAACTACTAACTATTTCTAAAGCTCTATTCGCTCTTCCTCTCCTTCTTTCCTTTTCCTATATTCTAAAAGATAAATATGCCTTAAGGATATAGCTCTTTAGGCCTTTCTAAGCCGGCCGCCTCCCTTTCCTTTAGCTACTATCCTTTATACGAATCTAACGAGGACCTACTAAGACGGTTTAATAGAAGACTATTTAATCTAGAAGGCAAGAAGTATAAATATCTCCTTACGATTATAGGCTTATTAATTTTCTAGGTCCTAGCGATATACCTTCGTCGCCTAAAAGATACCTTTAGAGCCTAAAGGGCAAGGGTAAAGCAAGCTAAGTATAGGGAGACTATAGCGAGAACGAGATATCGGAAGAGTAAGACTCTCCGTAGTATATATAAAGGAAGGGGGTCCTCGGAAAATAGTACTAAAAACAAAAAGGCTTTAGGTAGATAGGAGAAAGCTAAAAAGAGTAGGCGGACGAAGACTATTATAAAAAAAAGTTATCTTTCTATTAAAAAAAAGGGTATAAGCTAGGACTCGACGATAAAGAAGCGGCGCATTAAATTAGGTACTATTACCCTTCGCTAGATCTAGCTATTCTAAGATAAAAGAGTAACCGAGCTTTTAATCCCTAAGACTCCCTTCTAGCGACTCGTCTAAGAAATTATATTAGATTTTCGGTCTAGTATACGATTTACGGCTAAGGCGATTAGTACTCTTTAGGAAGATATATAGGCATTTCTCGTAACCGAGTCTAAGCTTTTAAACCTCCTTACTATCTATACGAAGCGGGTTACTCTTTAATATAAAGATATATAGCTTCTAGCTAAAATTCGGCGTCGGTTTATAGCAGATTAATTAGAATTTGTATTTAGTCGTTAGATTAACCTAGGAGGAGGCCTATTTTCGTATCCTTTTACTAGCTATAAGTAACGGCTATACTCCTAATTTTATCTCTACGCTATACCTAAATCTAAGGTACGAAGTAGAAACCTAGCGCCCTATATTTATATAAGAAGAGTTATATTAGTAGGTAGATAGGGTAGTAGTAAATTAGTGTAGTATTCGATAGAGATCTAAGAGGAGAGAGAGGAAGGTAGGCTAGTTAGCCTAACGCTAAGCGCCAAGCCCTGCCTAAGGCATTAGGACCCTAGCTTTACTCGGTCTAGTTATATACTAATTACGTATAACCTCTAATACACGCTTCCCTTCTAAAGGCCGCGCCCTCGTAGCCTGTCTATATTCTAACCTAATCTCCGTTACTACTAACTTAGCAGATTAACTAAGCTGTTTAGCTATACTAAATTAAACGCTTAACTACCTAATTATATAACTATATTAAACCTTACCTTCTAGCACAATGTCTAACTTCTAACTGCGCTATCCTTATATATAGTAAAGTAATATATAACTAATAGAATTAAGGACTATCGACTAATTACAATACGAGCGTACCTTCCCTACTAAAATAGGTAGGTATACGAGGTATTATAGTACTGCGTCCGTTCTAAGTAATATCGTATCGAGTTCTTTGCGTCTACTCCTAAAAGACCTAGCAATGTCCGCTTCCGAGGGTTGTTCTTATTATTATAAGGGCTATTATTTACTATCGTAGTTTCACTAGCCCTAATTAGTTAGGTTTAGTAGCCTTTAATTGTTAATCTTATCTTATCTTTCAAAAAATACAGCTCGTCTAGTTTCTATAGATAAAGGCTATTATAAGTGTAGTAGTTAAGGTTCGCCTCGCTTAAAGAGTCGGAAAGATTAAGAAGTAACCTATTATCCGCAAGATCGACCTCGGCTAGCTTAGCTCTATAGTTTTACCCTTAGTTAGTCTATTAATCGTTTAACCTTTTTAGTCCCTTAGTCCTTCGAACGGCTTAACCCCTTTTAACCTAGTGCCTTAGCCTTAGGCTATAGTATAGGTAAGGTTGTCTTCGTAGGCGTAGCGATAATAGCAAGTAATATTAACAATAGCGGCGCTAGTCGTCTTAGCGCTAACTTTACCTCGCTTCTAATCTTCTTCTTCTTTAACTAATAATACACTCCGCAATACCGTTACTAATATAGGCGCGTCGGCTGCCGGTATACTACTAGCTCGTAGCGCGATACTATTATTATTACTATCGTTACTCGTATACGCGCGCGCCCTCGCCGATTGCCTAGGCCTCGATAGAATAAAGGAATAAAAGGGGGACCTATAGGGCTCGGTAGTAGAGAGGTAGATATCTTTTAGAAGAGCAGGTAATTAATTAACGCGTTATAGCGCGCTTGTTAACACTCGGTGCGCGTTTACTATAGTAGTATAGTCTTATTGTCCTAGTTTGCCGGCCTCTAATTGGTTAGCTAATAGTACCCTAGGGGTAGCATTGTTCCTAGGTCTCTTTTAGTAATATTAGCGGCATTATAAGCTCTTAGCCTTCTTCTTGTTTTTTACGCTAGTCTAATATTCGTCTAATAACTTAGTTATGTCTTTAAAGGAACCTTTAACTTCCTACGAGTCCTATTTAGGTAAATAGCCTTACTATCTTAATAGGTACTCCTTCTTGCCTTTCCTAGTCCGGTATTGTAGGATACGTTCTATAGACTATAGCTCTTCGCTATTAGCTAAGACTTCTTCTAACTTAGTAGGCGCTTTATCGCCTTCGCGCTAGTAGTATAGTTTAAGGAGGGAGATATAGAAGGTATTATAGATAGTATAATAAGGTAGAAGCTACAACTAGTAGGCCTAGCTATTGCCCTTCGGTTCTCGGATATAGAATAGGCTAATGTATCTTAGTGCGAGCTTAGGCCTTGTTTTGCTATTAGGGGATAGGTGTTTGCGGATACGGAGGTTCTTAGTGCTTAGTATAACTATATCGCCTTGTTTAAAGGCTATTAGCGTATAGTGCTTATCGTAGTAGGTCTTTTAGTACTCTTAAGCCCTTATTAGCTTCTTAGCTATCTTAGCGTAGATTTCTCGTATCTTTTAAACCCGTTCTATTGCCGCTAGTGTCTCTAGTACTTAATGCGCTTCCCTTTCCTTACGCTCGGCCTCGAGCGATAGGGGGTCTTATAGCATAGCAGTGTTCTAGCATATTATAGCTATATATAGTAAGACCTTAGTTAATAAGTAGACACTGTTATTATATACGAATTCAGCTAGTTATAAGAGGTTAACCTATCTATTAGGGTCCTCGTTAATATAGCTACGCAGGTACTACTATAGCGTAGTATTCTACCTCTCGGTCTAGCTATCCGTTTGTAGATAGAAGGCTATAGATAGCCGATACTTAAGTCTTAGCTATAGGCATATCTTACTCTAATAATAAGATATAAATATCGAACCCCTATCGGAGACTATCCCCTTAGGGGTCCCCTAATAGCTATAGAAGATGTTATTCTATAGTGCTTTAGCTATATTAATAGCCGTCTAATCCTTCCGGGCAGGAATGTAACGAGCGCCCTTAGTAAACTAGTTTACGACGACTAGGACGGCGTTAAAGATGTCTTTGCTTCCTCTTCGCTTAGTAGGGGGAAGACCTATAATAAAGTCTATTATAAGCTCTATAAAAGGCTTCTTTAGAACAGGGAGTAAAGATAACTCGCTAAATAGTAAGTGTTTTAGTGCTTTAACTCGCTAGTATACTATATAGGTCTGTATATACTCCTTTATATACCGCTTACTATTTAGCTAGTAGTATATACGCGATAGTAACTCGTGCGACCTCTCTATACTATAGTAACTAGCGAGCTTACTATTATAGTGCCTCTTTAAAAGCTCTTATCTAATCGATTGTTTAGCGGGGATATAGTATCTGCCCTTAAACTTTAAGTAACCTTTATCGTCGATCGACTAATTATTACTCTTACTAGATCGAGTCGTTCGCCTACTTACAAGCTTATCGATACGTTTAGTAGTAAAGGCGTCCCTCTACTAAGCACGTAATAGCTCGTCTATAAACGATTGACTATCCCTATTTGTAAGGTTATTTAATAGTATCCTCGCTATCGAACGAGGTACGTATTATATATATCTAATAGTACTAGTAGCCGGATTAACTATATTAGTGCTTTAATCGCTATTACTATATATAGCGATATCGACTAGGGAGTTATTATAACTTCTCCTATCTATATCCTTAGCCCTTGCCTTAATACGTACTATTAATATAGTAAGAGCATTAATATACTTTAAGCCGTCGTAGAGTCCGGTAAGCCGCTTATCCTACGCGTGCTTATTAACAATACGGGCTATAGCAATCTTATACTATAGGGTTAGAAACAAAGAATTAATATATTAGGTTTCGCTATCGTAATTAGGTCGCCTCGATAGGCTATCGATAGGGTTACTTACGCCTAGCTAGTATAATATATTAAAATCGAACCTAGCGAGGTAGACGGCCTATCTAGCCTATCGACCTATAACCCTAGTAACCTTCGTAATTCTACGGAGGTTGTTATAGTCCGTATAGACCTAAATAGTATACTATACACTATCGAGATAGTAGCGCTAGTGCTTAAAGGCCTCGATAATAGCTAGGAGCTCTTACTCGTAGGTCTCGTAGCGGCGCTTAGCATTAATTATCTTCTATAAAAAGAAGGCAATTAGGTACTAGTAATAGTTATTATCTAATTGCTATAATATAATAGCCGATATAGCGAACTATAAAGCGTTAGTCTTAATTCGGATCTGTTTGCTTAGTACGAAATAGTATAGTAAGGGGACTTTAGTAAAGCGTTGCTTTAGGCCGTTAAAAGCGGCTTATGCTCTATTAGTCTATTTGAACTCTCTAGATAGGTTAGCCTTAGTTTTAGTAAGCTTAGTTAGGGGCATTATATGCCGTAAATAGCCCTTAATAAACCGACGATAGAAGTTAGCGAAGCCGAGGAATAACTAAAGTTCCTTAATACTAGTAGGTATTAGCTACTTAGTAATAGTCTTAATCCGGTTAGGATTAGCCTTAATACCCTCGGTTAATACGAGGAAGCTAAGGAAGGACACCTCTTTAGTAGCAAAGGTGTATTTAGAAGGCTTGCAATATAGGCTATAGGCCCTTAGGCGGTCGAGGACCTTACGGACTATAGCCTAGTACTCCGTAATATTAGGTAAATAGATATAAACTAGGATGTTATCTAGGTGAACTATATAGAGATAGTCTAATAGGCCCGAGAGGGCCCAATTAATATAGGACTAGAATATAGCAGAGGCGTTAGCTAGGCCGAATAGTATAACTAAGTACTCGAAATAGCTATAACGAGTGCGAAAGGCTATCTTCTATTTATCGCCCTTACGAATACAGATACGGTAATAGGCGTCCTTAATGTCTAATATAGTGTAGTAGTAGGTACTAGAAAGGCGATCGAGGGTCTTATTAATAAGCGGAAGTAGATAGCGGTCCTTAACAGTAATAGCATTAAGCCTACGGTAATTAACGTACAGGCGTAGGCCACTATCCTTCTTTAGTACGAATAGGATAGGTATACTAGCAGGACTGTTACTATACCGTATCTAGCTATTAGCTAGGTTTTCCTCTAGATACTTACGCAATATAGCAAGCTTGCGTTTACTAAGGTTATAGAGTGGCCTGAAAGGAACCTCCTTGCCCTCTATTATATTAATCTTATAATCCGTCTCTTTAAATATAGGCAATATCGATGCTAGGTAGTGTTTAAATACATTAATATAGGGCTCTCGAATAGGCTCTAGTATGCGAGCAAGCTAATTAGGGTCTATACTATTAGGGGGCACAGGTTTATCGTTATTACTACTAAGCAGGTCGGTAGTCGGATTAACTAAGGCGGAGGCTAGTATTAGGTTACTAATAAATAGGACCCTAATATTATTAGGACACTCGCTAATATCGATATGTTTAATATCCTCCTTCTTAGCGATTCTAAATCGCTACTATTAAAGGCCTAAGTCTATAACTGTAGCGTAGTACTTAAGAACAGGGTTGCTAATAACAATTTCAAATAGGAGGATATCTATATCTACTACGTAGATAGTAAAGTTTAGTAGGCGCTTATTACCGAGGTCGTCTCTTAGGGCTATATAGATATAGTACGCTCTATAGGTTAAGTGCTAAGCGCTATTAAACTAAGCAAGGGTTAGTAGGTTAGTCCTAGGCAATTGTCGGAGGTCTAATTGCTTAGCTAGGCGATAGTTAATAAGGGCACTAACTCTACTTCCTAGGTCTAGCGTAGTCTTAGTTTTATAATTGTTCCTATATATATCCCCTACGAGACAGGTACGTATAATAGCTAGTACAATATCGATAGTCTTACGCCGTACGAGGCTAATAGTTAGTACGGCGCTTATTCTTTTTTCGAAGGTTAGCCTATAGGGGTAGCGTTAGCTGCTAAGAGGTTTTTTCGGTACTTAGCGGTAGTACGGTCGACTTAGGCCTAATCCCTAGGTTTGTCGTATTAGCCTAGTAGATAGCTAGTGCTATTATAGTTGAAGCATTTCAATCCGGTTAGGAGGCTGCTATAGTTGCTACTATTATTAGTCGAGCGGTTAGAATTGTAGGGATACGAGCCCTTTCCTCGGCCCCTATTACGGCCTCCTCTATATAGCCGTCGGCTACGGCCTCTTCCTCGGTTATTGCTACTGTTTCTATTATTAGTATTATTGTTTTAGGCAGAACCCTAGTTTCCTCCGCGGCTACGGTTACTAGATAGTCGTATCCTAGATCCTAACCGTTACTATAACTATACCGTACGCTCTATAGTTTCTACTTCGATTATAAAGTAAATTCGTATAAGATTAGCCTATTCGAATATACGGCGGCGGTCTAATTCGAGGATAAGCTCCTACCTTAATTTAGGGCGTATTTCGGAGATCTGTATAGAGTTAGTCTTAGCCGGAAGGTTATCCTCGAGGGTCTTTAAATAGGCTTTAAACGAGCGAGCCGTTTAATTAGTCTTTTGCTTAGCTCGAAGGTACTAGTCCTAAGTATACTATTGTCTTAGTATCGGGTTTCTGAGAGTGTCTGGTATAATAGTTTTGTAGGTCTGCTACTAAATAGCAGTCTAGTTATTAAGGGAGTCGAAATAGTTATCCTATATGCGCTTTAGGTCGCTATTGATGTACTATATAGCGTAGACAACTAGTAAATAGTCGTCTAGAAGAGCCTTCGGTATATTTCGTTAGTTAAGCTTATAGTTACGTATTTAATCGTTGTACTGCTTTTAGCTAGAGCTATTAAATACGGTATAGTCCTTAAGCTTAGTATCCTTCTTTTAAACGGGTAGTAAGGAAGGCCCTGCTATCGGCTTAGTATTAGTTGTTAGGGCTTCCTATAGGCGGCGAATCTCGAGGAGATTATCCTTTAGCTATTGTTCTTAACGTAGGGCAGTAAGCCTGTTTTAAGTAGCTTCTTAAAGCCTCGCTACTAGCTAGGGGCTAAAGGCTAGCTAGCTATATCGTCGATTAATAATATTGTTAAGAATGTCGTTAATAGGCAATTCTAGATTATTACCTAGAATTATAGGTTCTTCTTTAGTAGGCCCTCTAGTAGGCTCTTTAGTAGGAGGCACTTTAGTAGGCACTTTAGCGGGAACTGTGCTACTAGCGTTGTTATTGCTAGCGCTGCTAGCGGCGCCGCGGTTGTTATTGCTTCGTAATAAGCCGGCTATTATAAGGGGTAACACTAATAATATATTATAGGCCCCTAAGATACGGATATAGCGGAATTAGTAGATATCGGCTTAGTGCGATTAACTTAGTATAATAGGCCGTATAGAAGGCCTTGCTTAATAATTAGTACGGTTGTTTTAATAGAATAGTACGTCTAGGTCCCGTTCTTCGGGCGTAATATAGTTAAATCGATAGTTTTCGTAGCTATACCGCTAAAAGCTTAAAATAAGGACTATCTAGCTGCTACCCTTAAAGGGTAGATCGAATACTATATAAGAAGGGTTATGTTAGTAGGTAGATAGGGTAGTAGTGAATTAGTATAGTATTCGATAGAGATCTAAAAGGAGAGGGAGGAAGGTAGGCTAGTTAGCCTAACGCTAAGCGCTAAGCCCTGCCTAAGGCATTAGGACCCTAGCTTTACTCGGTCTAGTTATATACTAATTACGTATAACCTCTAACAATTTACTCGGCTATTATAGAGACGAGCTATATTTAGACTAGTTTCTTTATATATCGCGACCTCGCGAGTAGTAAGCGAAAGGGCGATAGAACGTCTATAATACGTCTCTTTTTAGATATAAGATATAAAGGTCCTAAGAAGCCCTAGTATTCTAACTATAAGGATAATCTTTAGTATTAGTACTTTAATCCTCTATACTACGAAGTAGATAGTAAGTCTACGAGAGAGAAACTTTAATAAGAAATTCTCTATAATACGTAGCGCTATTATATAGCTATAGATACGTACTAAGTCTAGTAACTCGAAGAAGAATTAAAATAGCGACCGAGGAGGAGATTTATAGTAGATTAGTAGAGTCGAGGTCTTATAAGTGAAGTACGAGATAATATAGGCTCTTAGTCGTTTAAAGTAACGTACTATATAAATAACTAGGCGTACTACTCTTATTTACTTACGACCTAAATCCTAGAATACTCTTCTCGTACTTTTTATATACTTTTCTAATACCTTACCTATAAGCGCTCCGCGATAACGAGTAAATATAAGCTATAGGGTTTCCGCTCGGTACCTTAGCCTCCGAGATAGGGTAGAGTTAAATTTAGAGCGATAGCCGGCACTCGTAGCCGGTATATAGAGACGTTAGTAGGCCTTTTCCTACTAAATAACTAGCTTGTTTAGTATAGCCTACCTAATATTTCTTATATTTCCTAGTAATAGGCCTAGGTTACTTATGAGATTACTATAGCTAGTAAGGGCATTACTAAAGAAAATCTGTACTATAGTAGGATACTATTATTACGCCGGCTATTTATTAAAAGGAAGCTTTCGCCTATTACTATACCGGCTATATATACCGGCTATATTTCAAAGTTTGCCGTATTTGCCTTTTTTAGCCGTACCTGCCTTCTTTCCTTGCTCTAACGTTACTATAATATAGGCTTGCGCGACGCTTACTCTATTACCTAGCGATACCGCGATACTACCTCTCTCCCTATATTTAACCTTCGTATCGATACTTATACCTCTACGCTCTATATCTACTATCTCTATAATACCCTCGCTCTACGCGCGCTTTCGTATACCTTCGTAACGCACTTTTTTCCTTAATTCGACGACTTTTATAATACCGAGTCTACTTAACTAAGTTACGACGCCTCGTAAGAAGGGACCTACTACTTCTACGCGTCGTAATAAGACCGGAAATAGTAGAACGAGTATAGTATATTAACGTAAGAAGGCTACTGCTACTACCGCTAGATCCGGTACTAGAAAGGGCATCGCGAGTAAGGCTCCGCGTAAGATAACGGCGGGCAAGGCTCTACGTAAGACGACGACTAGCGCTTCTACTACTAGTAGCAATAATCGTACGAAGCGTCGATAGCGCCTAGGAAGTAAGTCCTATTTGTAGCCGGTAGCGTAGCCGGTAGCGTAGCCGGCATTCTTACTTTTTTTTTACTAATCCTTCTTTAGCTATAGCCCTTCGTAAGATTCGGAAGTATTAGAAGGACTATAATCTCCTAATCCGTAAAGCTCCTTTCCGACGACTTATTCGCAAAATTGCCTAGTATTTTATACTAGACCTTCGCTTCTAAGCCTCTATAATAGACGCCCTTTAAGAGGCTTTAGAAGCCTATCTAGTTCGTATATTCGAATATATATTTCTCTTCTATCTCTTTTCGAACTATACTTATACTATTTTAGCGGTTAACCTTATAGCTATCTACGCGAAGCGTATTACAATTATAGATAAGGATTTTAAAACCCTTAATTAGATTCTTAAAGGCTATAATGCCTATATTCGAGATTATAGTAGGTAGGATAGATATTCTAGTAGGAAGGATATTCTTAGTATTATCTATAATCGTTTCTATATATAAAATATACCGCTATTATACGGCGCTATATACCGCGCTCTTAATACTCTCTAAGTATATATATATATATATAGTATAGTATAATTTATTAGCCGTACGGAATAGAAGTCTTAGAGAATCCCGTTAGTACTAAGAAGTAAAAATGCCGGCTACGCTACCGGCTACGCTACCGGGTCTTATAAAGAACTAGAACAAAATAGACATTCTAGTTAATTTGTATTAGTTTAGATTTTAATAAAAAGAAAATAGGGAAAAAGGAGGAAGGTTAAAGAACCTAATACTAATATTTATAGGAATTATCCCTATTTTCTAGACTATATTATATACCTGCCTTCGTAACTCTACCTAATACTTTCTCTAAATATCCTTATACTCTACCTACTAGAATTTTAACTAGGTATCTAGACCTAAAGCTACCTCTATATCTTTTACTGTCTTCTATAGTTTAAAGGACTCTTCTATAGTAGCCTCTATCTCTTTATATAATACGAAGTTACTACCTACCCTACCCTTTATATCTACTAAATAACTAAGACTTCTAAGGAACGAACTAGTATTTAGCCTTAGTATAGCGAGTAACTAGTAGAACGTAGTATAGAGCTGCTTTATAGCTCTTTTATATACTATACCTATACCGATAGAGGAGCTATCCTAGTACTTAATATTAGAGAATAGTTTAGTAGGAAAGTATTAAAACTTCTTAAGGAGGGCTTCGAGGGAGATCGATAAGTTCTACCTAGATTTAGATAAGGATATTCTACTAAGCACTTAGGGAATTAAATAGCGAGCGAAAGGATAAAATTTATATCTAGTAATAAGTATAGTTTCTAAACTAAACTAGAATAGCTTGTATCTATATATGCTTTTAATTAGTTAGTGCCCTTAGCTAATTGTCTATAGATTTAGGGTTATATAAGTACCTTCCTATAACTAGAAAATGCCGGCTACGCTGCCGGCTATACTCTCGTATCTTATAAAGGGCTTACTTCGAGTTACGTATATATTCTTATACTTCTTAGAAACCGATAAATTCTATAGTTCGAACTAGCTACTCCTATAGTTGCTTAGTAAACTAAACTAAACTAAACTAGATCTTCGGCTTAGCAAACTAAACTAAACTAACCCGAACTACTATAGGGTCTAGATATACTACTATCTTACTAGGTATATTAAGTTAGTAAAGGACGGAAACTAATACTACTACTATACTACGGAGCTTCTCCTTAGACATTTTCTATCTTCTCCCTACGCCTACGACTAGGAGCAACGTGCGGCAATTCTAGACCTACGGACCGCTAGACGATGCGACGACGCGATAATCTGCTGCTAAATATCCGGGGTTGCGTTAGCTACTTCACCCCTCGCCCCGGGCTCGGGGATTCCGGCTATACGTAAAATCGCTTTTTCTTAGTAGGCTATACGTAAAACTCGACATAGTAGTATATTGTATAGTATATAGACCGGGAAATTGAATTAGGGTGCAGTTAGGGTTAAGAAGCAGTAGATTTCCGTTATATTAGCGACTAAATTGCGACCGTAGATAGTCAAAATAGACCCGCAATCGGCCTCCGCGTAAACCTCTTATTAACTAAGTAATTAATTACCTTACAAGTCGGTCTATAAGTCTATTGTATAATTGCTATCTCTTATTATTGTTGTTAACTAAATGGTTGACTGCTATCTTAAGACTCTTCTAGCTTAATAGGGTTGTTCTTACTGCTAGCGACCTCGCCTCGATAGCGACTAGTTTTCTTCGGAGGCTCGTAGAAATGGCGCTTCCGCTATACCGACTCCTAGCGCCGGCGAGGATGTACTAAGTAAGGCTAAATTATAGTATATATAGTATCTTTATTAAGCAGTGCCTCGTCTTGTTGTAGCTAGTCGAGTCGGGTATTAGGCTCTTGCGCGAATAGGCTATTTAATCGCCGCTTAGTCTTAACGTCGGTCTACGTTAGCAGGTCGCCTTCGTTATAGTTATAGGCGCGGCTCGGCAGAGATAATGTCCTTGTTAGACTCTACCTATAGGTAATATCGCCGCTCTTACTCGTATCGGTAGCTCGCCTATAATAGCTAACAATGTTAGCGTATAGATTACTAGTCTTCTTTAATATAGAGTCGGAGGTAAGAAGGCGCTTATCGAAGACTCGTTATAGTAGCTTATCGATAGACTATAGCTTAACGTCTGTCTACTTAGTCTTGCTATTGTTATTAAAGACAATACGGAAGGCCTTACTATACTTCAATCGATAAGTGCGCGCCTTATTATAAGCACTCTCCGCCTTACGGAGAATCTTCTAGTATCTATTTGTAGCTATGTCCTTGTCTTGCTAAGTGAGTTATAAGCGCAACTCGTTAGCCTCGATAGCACCTGCTCGAATAAGCCGGTTAGGCTATTCCTTCTAACGTTTCTTTGCTCGTTCGACAGTGCTTATAGACTAGTATTTACGCTTGTATTCCTTACCTTTGTAGATAGCCGCGTTAACTAATATATTATACGCCTCTTCTACTGCTTTTATAGGTAACGAGGAAAACGGGTTAAATAGGTAGAATAATAGTAATAATAGTAATATACCCTACGGGACTAGGTTTAGATAAGAGCGTCGGAAGTCCTTGCGAGCTTATATAGCAATGCGAGACGCCTTAATCGTGCGAGGGCTAGTAGTAGTATATAGGAGCTATTGCGGCAATTCGGGGGTCGGTATTCGCTAAGGTAGTAACGATAGTATATCTTAAGCAATTAGGTTCTCGAGTTCCTTAAGGTAGTAGCGACTATTAGCGCGAGACTAGCCTTCTAGATCGATAATAGTAGGCTCTATAGAACGTTGTTGCTTAACCGACGCGATATGCTCCTACTAAGCGATTTCCGCTATTACTAGCGATTCCTCGTATCGGGCCTCTTCCTATACTAATTCGCTCTCGATTGCTTGCTAGTTCTAGTTGCGGTTAGTAGTTCTATACTAATCTCGAATATACTTATAAGGGACCTCCCTATTAATTAGGAATATGCCTGTCTTTCGAAATGCTAACCTAATATTATAAGAGGTGAATGTCTTAGCCCGAATAGCTAAGAGCGCCTCTATAAACTCGGGTATTCCAAACTCGCTAATGCTATAGTGTATAGCCTATAATACCGCTTGCCTATGCCTTAACTTATACGCCTAGAATAGGATTACATTTAAAGGCTGTATAAAGTGTAAAGTATGCGGTTATAGGCCCTATAATTGAATCTTATGCCGCTTTGTAAAGGCTACAAACTCCTTAAAGTAATAGGAGCCGTAATTGTCGTATAATAGCACCCTCTACTCGTTTAGATATTTAGGCCTCGTCTTTCGCTTAAACTAGCGGATATAATACATTATAGTGTCGTCGGTTATGTATCTAGACTCGTTAATAGTGATTAAGAAGTTGTCCTTGCCTAATAACGAAAGTGTAGTTAGTAGGTGTCGTTACTTCGGAAGCGGACTCGGACTCGGAAGTAGTAATAGCAGTAGTAATAGACTTACCTTCCTTCGGCACCTACCGTTCTTAGACTATTATACCTTTGACGATTAACTAATAGTCTACTACCTCACTAAACGCGTTTACGGTCTCGACGACAGTTATATACGTACGGTTGCTGTTATACTTAGTCTAGGCGCGCCGCTTCGTATCTATTGTAACGATATACTCGTTGCTACTAATTCTAACCCGGAAGCTAGTTTTATCGAAATTCTATACGTTCCGCGGCTTTATATCTAGTCGCCTTATTATCGCCTTAAACCGGTTAAACTAGCTCCTTATCGTAGAAGGGTCGTAAGCTTCCTTCCGCTATACCTTAATCGGTTTAGACTTAACCTTACTAAGTCTATAGCGCTTTAGAAAGCGGTCCGCCTAGTCTATACCAAATAGCGGTATTGTATCCTTTAATATACCTTCTAGTAGTAGGCTTACTAGCATATCTATCGCTATAATAGTAATTAGCGGCACCGGTAAGAATATGCCTATTTCGTCCCTCTCTCGACAATAATCCGCTAGTACTATCTCTTAAGACTCGTCTAATTTAGTATTAGTTAATAGACGGCTAAATAGCGACCTACGGCCTTTTAACCGCTAATAGATGCGAGAATATAGGCGAGTTGCTTTCTTACTCTTATAGAGCGCTCGAATACTAACCTTCTTATCCGATTTAGCTACTAATTCGTAGTACCTCGAAACGACGCGCTCTACTACCCTTTCTGCCCTCTCCGCCTCGGTTAACCGCTTAGCTCGTACCCTCTTTACGTTTTTGCTCTTATTACGCCCTATACCGAGTTTTATATACGATCCGTATAGTAGAATATAAGAAACAGGAGGACTATACGCTTTGGAATAAGGTAGACGCGCCTGCTAAGGATTATATAAGAAATAGCGATAGTAAGGTCCTATAGCTACTATATAGTAGTATATACTCGGATAAACTAGCTAATATAATGCCTCGACTCGCGGTTTAATACTATATACACCTAGATATCTATATAGGACTGGAACCTACTACTATGTCGAGTTTTACGTGTGGCCTACTAAGAAAAAGCGATTTTACGTATAGCCGGAACCCCCGCGAACAGCGGGGTAGAGTGTGTGACGAAACCCCGGATACAGCGTCGCTTCAGTGCACGAATGAACACATGCACCGGCCACTGTAGGTCCGTCGCGTCAAGATCGTGATGGTCCATCAAAGTTGCTTGAAAATGCATCAATTTGGCGCTTCAACTTGTTCGCAGGCCGATCGAGCTGTGCGCCTCCGTCTCTTCTGCTGCTTGTGCTTGAAAGCGACACTGCATCGTCCACAAACAAGATGCCAGCAAGCACACCGCCTACGCCCAGTGTGACTGATGCCCGTGGTGGCAGCTGTTTCGGCATCTCCATCGTCTTCCCATTTCCAACAAACTCCCCCAACGCCTTCGCTTTCTTCGCTTCACTTTCACCTTCCTCCCTCCCAGCGTACATCTACACGTTATGCCCAACGACCCAGGCTCGGAGGAGCCTTTCGACTTCGAAGCTGAACTCTAGAGACTGCATCTCGAGCGCCTTAGGAATCGTCGTGCGTTCCAGGACCGTATGAATGCTGCTTTTGCCTCCCAATCTCAAGCTACTGCAGTGTCTGGTCGTCATTGGTTTGATGAAGCCTCGTCATCGGAACGCAGAACTCACCAGGGCCATTCCCCCAACATGGACAAGCCATTTCCACCCCGCCAGCACGCCGCAGAGGATTTTGACGATGATGGGCAAGCTTCGTCTACGGAACGCAGAAGCCACCAGCGCCATTCCACCAACAAGGACAAGCCATCTTCATCCCATCAGCATACCGCAGAGGGCTTTGCCGATGATGAGCAAGTTTCCTCGAAGGAACGCAGTAATCACCAGCGCCATTCCACCACCAAGGACAAGCCATCTTCATCCCATCACTATACCGCAGTGGAGTTTGACGATGACGTACGGAACGCAGAAGTCACCAGCGCCATTCCACCACCAAGGAAAAGCCATCTTCATCCCATCAGCATACCGCAGAGGGCTTTGCCGATGACGAGCAAGTTTCCTCGAAGGAACGCAGTAATCGCCAGCGCCATTCCACCACTAAGGACAAGCCATCTTCATCCCACCACTATAGCGCAGAGGACTTTGACGATGATGAGCAAGTTTCCTCGATGGAACGCAGTATTCGCCAGCGCCACTCCACCAGCAAGGCCAAGCCAACTTCAACTACCTCTTCCCACCGGAGGGTGACGATCAGGACCGATGATGATGGCCGTGATGAGCAAGCACTCCCAAAGGAAGGCGGAGCTCGACAGCGCCTTCTCACCAACACGCGGCCTGAACCAGAAGCCTTGGAGTCTCCGCACGGCCTTGATACTGATCAGGCAGCTCCACGGCGCCTTCTCACAAGCGCGCGGCCCGAACCAGAAATCACAGAGCCTCCGCACGCCCTTGATTCTGACAAGGCAGCTCCATCTCATCAGCGACCATCAGCACAGTCAACCGAAGACGGAGAGCCATCATCACCACAGCCTTTCACTCGACCCATCTTCCCACCAGGTATGCATGCATACATTCTCTGCGATTGACACTCTCCACTAATACGCACGCTCAGCAAGCAGCAGCAGTACTGAAATCGAGAAAGCCTTGCGAAACATTCAACCACTGCCTAGCGACGACAATCTAGCAACCAAGCTCGAACAAATCCAACTTGCATCCGATCAGAACATCTCGTCTAAGAATCCAACATCGTCCAATGATCACTGAGCATTTTGGCCGACATCATCGTCATCATCATCATCAGGTACGTTCCAACGTTCCCTGTGAGTTTTTCCCGCCATGTACCCATTGCTGATTTGACGCTTCTCCATAGTCGCATTAGAATCCGATTCGGCATAAGGGCTGTGTTATCGCCTATAGGTCCCAAGGCCAATTAGCTAAAAAATGGCCTACTAGTCTATAGATTTGATCAAATAGAGCCTATTCTAATACGGCAGTTAGCTTGATCCAATCGTTGCTATTCTATCTAATGTAGTGGCTAATATAGCGTATAGAACTATAGTTAAAGGTATTACTAGGCGGGAAGGGCAATTTCCGAGGTAGAAATAGTAGCTCGGCCTTCGCGAAGCCGGATCTCGACTACGTTCTTCGCTACTATAACAATCGCTACAACTATATAGTATACAGTCCGGACTATAATAGCGACGATATATAAGATGTAGGCGATTATCTACTGCAAAAATGAGTATCTAGCGACGTTATATAGTAGTACGATAACCTCCGGCGTCTCGAAGCCTAAACCGACTTTGCGATAGTAGTAATAACTATACTAATCCCTCGACTATTATCCCCCGAGTCTCGATTAGACAACCTTCGCCTTAATAGAAGGATACTACTACGGCCTATTCTACGTCTAGCAACCCCTCTAACCGTCGTACCGACCTTCGATAGCGATAGAACGTAGGCTATAGAGCTATTCGATGCCTCTACGTAGGTAGAATTCGCGGCCTATTTAATAAGGACCGCTAACCTCGCTCGTAAGAGGTATACCCGTTCTCGCTATTTAAGACTCGTTAAATAGGTAATAATACTACTCGAGTAGCTTCCTCGGTATAATAAGATAGAAGAGAAGGAATACTAGGAGCGGCGGTAGGCTCTTCGTCGCTTTTATTACAATAACGAGAAGAGTAGGTTAATATATATTAAGAAAGAAGGCAAGCTAGCTATATAGGTTATCTAGGAATACGAGATATTTAATGTCTTAAAGGCTAAGTACTGCTTACTCGTATATAGAAGACGTAGACCTATCTAAGCCCTTATAAATATACGCTTCTAAGGAGTAACTAAGAGGGATATTAAAGAGGTTCTTAAGTTCTATAAGGTGTGTACTCTATTGCGGTAGCGACCTTCGAGTAAGACGAAGGTACCTCTTAACTATATTAAGACTTTACGCGTTCTTAGACGCGTTCAAATAGACCTAATCGACTTCTCGAAGGATCTAGATAGTCTATACTAATATCTTCTTTACCTAAAGGATTATAAGACTAAGTTCTCGAAGGCGTACGCTCTTATAACTAAGGAGTCCTCGGAAATCGCCTTCTATATATAGGACTTAGCTACCTTTATTAGCTAGGCGGAGCTCTACCAAATAGATAATAGTAAGGAGTTTAAGGGTGTTGTTAAGCAACTAATTAAATCCTTTAAGATTAAGATAGCGTATAGCGCTCTATACTATCTATAGAGTTAAGGCCTCGTAGAATAGGCAAATAGTATCCTAAAGAAGCGGATTGCCGCCTTAAAGATACAATTAGGTCTAAAGGGGTAGGTTAGCGCTACGTACGAGGCTATACGGATCTACAATTTAACCTAGTATATAGCGATCAAAATAATACCCTATAAGGCCTTCTTCAATCGTAACCCTCTAGTTAACTAGCCTACTATTAGTAACGACTGCCGCCGTGTCGCTAATAAAGGCAATATCGACCTTATCTTTAACGATAGCGACCTATAACCGGTCGACGAGATCGACGATAATACGGCGTTAGATATAGACGACGATACTACCTCGATTGCTACTGTTTCTATAGCCTTAGCGGACGTATATAATATCGACTTCAATTACGATACTACGGACTTCGAGAACGACCTTAACGTACCGCCTAAAGAAGGTCTAATAGAAGACGGTCTTACTAACGCCCTTGCCTTCGGAGGCGCTACTCGCGAGAGCTATTTTAACGAGCGAGAAGGCCGCCGAACGGTCTACATCTTAAGCGCCGGTAGGTCTATTAAGATTAACGATAATAGGCATATACTAGACGATATAATTAAAGCCAACTAGGCCTCTGCTAACGCGAAGGCTAACCGCGCTTACGGTAGTAGGGTAGAGCCTATAGTCTACAACGTTAGTAACCTCGTTAGCGTAGCTATTCCGAAGAGATATCGTATATAAAACGGCCCTTGCGTAATTGTCTACTAGGTTCTCGAGCAATATACGGACGACAACGACGAGGTGCGTAATATATATAAATTGCTATCTCTATAGGGTTAGATTAAAGGCAATTAGTACGTCCGCAACCTTATCTTAATAGTACGTAGCTTCGCTAATTAGAGCTGCTTCTAAGGCTATAAGAATAAGGAGATAACTCTATCGTATACCTCGAAGCGGTAGGCTTATATTCCACTTAACGGCGCGACTAATTGTCGCTACGTAAAGGGTTGTAATAACAATACCTGTCTTTACCGGAGGCGCGGTCTTCTATGCTTAGAGCTATACTATAGCGTTAGCAATAGCTATAATAACATAACTAACCTAAGCTACAGATATTTAGATAACGAGTCGATAGTAGGTAACAGCCAATTCTTAGCTTCTAATAATAGTAAGGTATTTAACGGCTTTAGCGACGACGACTTCGACCTTCTCGAAGGCGACCTCGAAGATACGACTCTCGCTCGAGCGACCGTACCGACCGTACCGACCGCACCGACCGCTCGCAGTAGCAGTCTTCCTACTTAAGACGATATACCGACTTAATTACGCGCGCCGGTTGCGCCTATAGTTAAGCCCTCGCCCCCGTTGCTAGCGGTACTACTATCTCTACTGTTATCGTTACTAAAAGGGCGTAGAAAGCGTACTAAGAAGCCGACCGAGAAGATATTGCTTAAGAAGGTACCTATAGGCGTTTAGAAGAGACGGACAGCTAAGAAATTAGTAGGGCGGCAGCTGCGGAAGTAATTACTTATTCTACTATACGAGCGCTCTTAGATATTGCTTAGATATTGCTATATAGTATTACTCTCTTAGTCTACATTATATGCCGCAATTGGCACTAACTTAGCTTTATAACTCGGCTTAGTCTACTATAGAAGAATAGTCTACTTTCTATGGTAGAAGCCGCTTATACAATAGTCTCAATCTACTATAGAAGGCGCTTATATAACAGTCTTATTATAATGGCCTCATTTGACCTAATACAATAGTCCATTTAACCTAATAAGGCGCTTTTGGTCAAGTAGACTTGGCGCACCAAATAGCCTTTATTTGATCAAAAACAGGGGTGGACCTATAGGCGCAAACAGCTGTCTGTGAACTGCGAAGGATAGAAGAGTGGGAAGCAAAAGCAGTGAGCGTGTGGCAAGGTCCAGCCCGCCAGGTTCAAAGTTCTACGTATCTGACACACATCCAAAATACAAATGAAAATTCTCCTTTCTCTCTCACACATCGTATCACCCTATCCATCCATCCATCCATACAAATGAAACCTATTTCTTTCCCTCCAATCAACAAAATACTCTCCTCTCACAACCAGTACCCTCCTTCTCGTCCATCTCACTCCTCAATATGAAACCCACTGTCACGAACCATAACCACCAAACTCATCATCGTAGCAAGACTCTGAATCGCACTGTCCAAATCCTTCGCGTGGCATTTCTGATGAACGTCGCCCATGTTACGGTCCAGGGCGTCGATGAGGGCTTGGGTGAGGTTGGAGGTAGAAGAAGAAGAAGAAGTGTTGGTCTGGGCAGTGGCGGGTTGCGAGGTGGGAGGATCAGATGCGATCTTGGACGAGGAGGATGCTGCCTTCTTCTTGTTGTTGTTGATGTTGACCCAGTTGTGAATAGTGTTGTCGCGAGCCTTGTCGCAGGAGTCCGAGAAGTCGGCTTCGTCGTCTTCGAAATCGGAAGGATTTGGCTGTGGTAAGTTTTTTTTAAGTCAGATGCGAGAATGGGGAAGTTGGGAATGTGTTTGGAACTCACCGATTGGGGCTGAGATGCGCTCGTCTGCGCAAAATCGTACTGCCATACAGATGCCCCCGCGTCGTCGGAGAACTGCAGAGAATGATGATGATCAGCTTTTGGGGTAGTTGTGGTAAAGAAGGAAGTGTGGATGGGAAATTTGCTTACGCCCTCCGAGTCTTCGTGAATTGCCAATGGCTGCTTGGCTTTGCGGCTGCGAGGCTTGGGTGTGGGAGAAGCGGGCAACATCTTGGATTCGACGTCTTGCATGAGTGAGTCCATGGCTTCAGCCGACATTGCTGGACGGACGGCTGCTGCTGCTGGTGCCGTCACTGGTGGGAGTGATGCTCGTGACTTGCGACGAGTCGATATGCGGGCTGGTGGGAGCAAGGATGCTCGCGTTGGGCGGCGGTGGTCGGCGGTCGCTTGTTGAACTTCGTCAACGTTGTTGTAGTCAAGATTTGGATGACCGGTACCGACGTTCTGCTCCAGACGATCGACATTCTGATGACTGTCGTGACGGATCAGTGCTCCTCCGGCTACATCGTCGCTGTTAGAGGTGCGAAGCTGCATTGAAGCATCCAGGATTGCCTTGGTAGGCATTCTCTGGCCCGGATTGCTGAGTTCTGGATGATTGCGTGCGATCCAGGCCAGGAGATTCCGCTTATTACGCTCTTCCTCTGCCTGTGTGTGTGGAAGAGGCGGCGACCAGACAAGAGCGTCGTAAAGGCTGTTCAGCTGTGATCCCGAGATATCATTGATATATGATCCCGAGAAAGCATGAGCAAAGTTGTCGAAAGCTGCTTGAGAAGCTGGAGCCTTGTAGTTGCAAGGCATGTTGTGGGTCAGAGATGTTGTAGTGTGGTGGTATTGCGATCTTGAGATACGGTGAGGCGATGTTGGGATGATGAGATGTTGGGATAATGAGATGATGAGATATTGGGATGATGAGATGTTGGGATGATGAGATATTGCGGTGTTGCGAGGGCGCGGGTGTGGGTTTGGTAGATGGAGTGTTGACAGAGAAGAAAACGAATGGCATTCGCTCGTACAGCTACATACACAATAAGGAAGGCAAACGAAGCAGCGGGAGATTGCAAGCCATAAGGTACGCACTGCTTCGGGAATGTTGACATGAAGCTTGGCAGTGCGATCCAGACAGCCTTCCCAAACAGGAAAGAAGCGCTCGTTTCAATCGCGGTTTCATTATACTTGACTTCGTTCGCTGGAGATGATGAGAAAGGAGAAGTGGCGTAGGAAGTTAGAGTGCGAGATCGTATAACACGGAGATGTGGATTCAAGATGCCGTGTAGGAAAGAGAGCTTAATTTATCCGCAATTCATGATTATATAATTGATTTCTGCTGCTCGAGACGGCCGGAAGTGGAAAGCTACGTAGGAGTTAGAGCGCGAGATCCTGTAACACGGAGATGTAGATGTAAGACGCCGCGTAGGAAAGAAGAGCCTATTTCAATCGCAAACTTATTATAGTTAATTTCGTTCGCTCGAGAGGATTAGACAAGGAAAGTTACGTAGGAGGTTAGAGTGCAAGAATCCGCGTAGGAAAGAAGAGATTAGTTCAATCGCAACTTTATTATACTTAATTCCGTTCGCTCGAGACGACTAGAAGTAGAAGTTCGTATAGGAGGTTAGAGTGTAAGATGCTATAAGTCGGAGGTAGGCATACAAGATACCGTATAGGAAAGTGGACAGCTAGTAAATCGCGATTGTATTATGTTTGTAAGAGTCCGGCTAAGTAAGGTAGCACTATATTCGTATACCGTAGATAGCAATAAAGGCGGCGTCTATAATAGCAATAAGAGAGGCGTATTATTCGAATGCGGAAGGAGAATATATATCGCGCAATATTAACTTTTAGAAGCAGGCGCTTAGCTAACTAACGAGAATTTAGGCATCCTCGCTACTTCCCCGAGCCCTAGCTATCCGCCCGAGCCCTAGTAATATAGTAGATTATAGAATCCGCTATTCCTAACAAAATCGCGTAGGGAAGCGATTTCCGGATCCCCGTAACTACTACCGACTAGGCAACTACTTCTATACTACTACTAGCTATAAAGCTAAAGTTTCTTAGCAAATTAGTAGTATAGCAAAATTTAAGGTATTATTAGTTGCTAGCTATCTACTTAGGTCTAAGCGGATTACGACCTACAGCCTTATAACTACGTAATACTATATATGCTAGCTTATATTAGTCTCTTATTTACTAACTAGCCTACTACTATATATAATACTACTACTAAGTAAACTAATAGTGCTATTAATATAGCACCTAGTAGTAAAGTAGCCGTCCTATTAGCTATATAAGCGACTATTATTATTACTAGTACTAGTCGTATTACTAAGCAGCCTATCGTTATTACTATTTAAATAATGCCGCCTACTATCGGCTATATTTAATCTATTACTAAGTACGCTATTCTTTACGCGCTCGAAGGTTATTAACCTCTTACTATAGAAGGTCTAGCTTAGAAGGAGGTTACTATAGTTTAACTAGAAGTGCTTCTTACCGTAGATTATAATAGTTAAAGCCTATAGGGTAATAGGCAGGTCTATAGGCATAGTTAGCCTTCTAGTAAGGGTATAACTAAGTGCGGTATTAGCTCTTAACGCACTTATAGTAAGCAATAGTAGTCCTTAACTAAGTAAGAGATACGCCTAGCTCTAATATAAAGTCTACGGTCCTTACTATTACTATCTTCTACTTCTTAGCTACTACTATCTTATTTAAGTCGTCTAATTCTCGAGCCGTTACTATACGCTTTGTTATATACAACGTCGCTCCGCTAGTAAGAGGTTTACAGTTGCTATAGATTATCTATAGCTCTTAAATACGGTACGAGTCGAGGAGCTATACCTTTCGGAAGTCGATAAACTAGTAAGCGTAGAAGTAAGAAGGTAATAGCACTATACGGCTACCCTATATCTCTAAAAGCTTTATAATATCGTAAAGATATAGATAGCTATAAGTCTTAGATAGGTAGTCGTTATAGCGGCACTATAGATAAGAATACGAGTAAGCCGAGTGCTTAATCTCGTTACTATTAGTATTAACTATAGCTTTTAAAAGCGAGTTAGTACGCGAGTATAGAGCCTATACTTCGAGAAGGTAATAGTCGCTAATAACTCGAGTTATAGAAGACTAGAATAGACCGATTAAGGCCTTAGAATAGCGCTTTAGGTTATTAGCGAGTATAGTACGGCGGCGGTCGTAGCCTTAGTACTACTAATTAAGAAGCGACTCGAAGAGGGTAAAGATATCGTATCGACTGCTATAGTTTAACTACTCCTTAATCCGACCGTAGGTTACCTCGACTTGTAACGTTGTTTTATAGCTAAAGTGGATTACTTAGTTAGTCTAGAAGTAGACAATCCTCTCCTTATAATACTACTAGTTATTATTTAGATAGGACTTAAACTATAGAAATACGTTATCTAGCTTATAAGCCTTATCGTTAAATTCTTCCTCGGTCTAACTCTAGACTATATAAGTAAACAACTTTATAAACTAAGTAGTCCTTAGACTATTAGTCTACGAGCTATCGTTAGCCTTAACTTATATAAAGTCGCCTCGTTCTTTATATACTCGAGTTAATATATCTTATTATAGGTACTATTAATACCTTTAATAATACCTTTAGCGCCTTTAGCGCCTTTAGCGCCTTTAGCGCCTTTAGTACCTTTAGTACCTTTAGTACCTTCTACCGCCGCTACTACTACTATCTCGCCGCTAGCGACGAGATTATCGAGAAACTCGCTAATATATACTTCGTATAATAGAGATTTAGCTATTTTCGGTAGTTACTAGGCATTCTACTATAAAAGGGGGAAGAAATATAAATATTAGGTTAGTAGACTTCGAGGCGCGACTTCGAGGCGCGACTTCGAGGCGCGACTTCGAGGCGCGACTTCCTAGGTAACGCGCTCTGCGCTACTAACTAAGAATGGATATGATATGTAATAGGTGGAAACAGCACGTAATCTTATTCAGGCCGATTCTATATTGGTATATCTACTGGGGCTCGGGCGGGTAGCTAGGGCTCGGGGAAGTGGCGAGGGCAAGTTCTTGGCCTTACGACTTCCCGACGCAGACCGACACACGCCGCATGCGGACCTGCTGAGATGAGCGTTTCCCTATCTGTCTTCTGCACAGATCGGATATCAGAACAAGGCATTGCCAGCGCCACATCTCAGACTTCCCTACACCTGCCGCCCGTTACGCTCATCCAACTCGACGAATTCCTTGAGCTATGCCTCTTCCACATTCAGCATGCTCTCTCCTGTCACAACCACGGTAATACGGACCTGATATGCGATCGCCATTCGCCATTTGCGGACGGCCATGCTACGATGCTGTCTCTACCGCATACATCTGCACGCCGCTGTTGCACTCTCCTTGCCCAGACGGCGTGGACGACTTCGTGCTGCAGGTCACGATTGCCTCAAACTGATATCTTGCGGGACCTTCTACTTCGAGTGTGTAGCAGCGTACAAAACTCACCGACCATCCGCTCGACGTACTCGTCCTGGATCGCCAGCGCCTAGCACTCGTCAAGCTCCACGTACACGTTAAGCTCCACATACTGCTCAAGCTGCACGTACTCGTCAAGCTTCACGCACTCGTCCTCGCACAGTCTCTGCGGCGCCAAATCCACTTGCTCATGCCCGCGCTCGCACTGCGTCACCGTCTCCACTGGCTCGTGCTCGTGCTCGTGCTCGTGTTCGTGCCTGCGCTCGTACGGCATCACCGCGTCAGTCAGACTCAGAGGAGTCAGAGCAGGCGACTCCCTGTGCGCCGCGGCAAGGCTGTCAACAGCAGTCATCACCCTCCTCGGTCGAGACGTTGCCTAGCCCTGTCTCCATCTCTCCCAGTCCCTCCACTGCCTTTCCATCCTGAATGGGGTCAATTGTCGCAGGTTTATGTCTGCTGCAATGGCATACGCATTCTTGTCACATTCTGGCCTGGTTCATGTGGAGCACACGGAAGTGAGTAGGAATTTCTTGGAATTGCAGAATCAATCTACGAGGTCATAGAATTCATCGCCTTCTTCATCTCCGCCAGCTTCGCTTTCCACGACTGCCTGCTCAGCTCGTGCATTCGCAGCCTCCACTGCTCGACGCCGACATTGAGCTGCGTATTCCACGCTGTTTCGGTACTTCTTCAAGCCGTCGCGAAATTGGGCAGGAGAGCCACAAAGATATTGGCCCGCAATTTCCGTGGTGTAGATTCGATCTGGCCCATCGGGGGTAGCACTGGGCTGCCTGTGCACGGCATGGAATTTCATTGTGCCAGCGTGATAAGACTGCACGAAGGCGTGGGCGACTCCATCCGGTGGAAGGTCCGATCCTCTCGCATAGGAATGAAGTTTGTGCATCGCTCGCTCTCCAAATGCGCCATCCAAAGTGATTTGGGACTCCAATACTGAAGTCTTGCCATCGCGGCCTTTGACTTGCATCATGTCGTTGACAGCGGCAGGGGTATGGGAACCATTTGCGCATACGATGTAGGGTTTGAGGGCATCGCGGACCGCAGGCTTGATGTCTTCCTTTGAAATGCCAAAGCTGTGATCAGGCTTGGGAGGTGGCATTCTGGCCGGAGGTCGAAGGATTGGCTCCAGATTGGAAAAGGCTAGATCTGTGGATCTAACATGGTCAAAGTAGCTGGTGAAGTAAGGATGCACAACCTCCGAGACAAGCTGGCCCTCATTGAGCGCTTCGTGATTTGCGCGCACGAATTTGGGGAAAATGCTGTCCGGATACACAGTCGGAGATAGCGACCTCCGATCACGGTCCAAAGTAGCCTGCAGGGCTGCCTTGTTGGCGGGATCTACGCAGTATGATGGCCCGTAGATGTCGTTGTCCATAAGAACATCCGATGCGACTTTGTCGTAGGTAGATGTGCGCTCCGAGATCACGGATGTCGGCAAGGATGATTCGCTGGCGATAGTTGATGTCTTGCGCGATCTTTTGTGAGGGTTGCTGCTACTCGCAGAAGACGACATATTGTGCAGCCGCGCAGTGTCTCTGACCTCCCAGCGGTATACTCGTTCTGTCCCACTTTCGCTTTCGCGAGGTATCTCTTGCAAGCTTCGAGCCGTGAGAACAGGACGAAGGCCGTCTCGCGGTGCCTCTCCGATGCTCCTCCGCCTCCTCCTCTTGATGGGCTTCGCGGATGGCGTCGGTCGAGTGCGCGACAGCTCGTGCGCGCTGTCGTCGGTGTTTGCCCTTTTCCTCTTGGCGGATCGCAGGACTGGGGACATGATGGGTGCGCGGTGGTGCTTGCGCTGGGTTTATGTAAAGGCAAGGTACGCTTTATGCGCCGGCGCAAAGCGGGGATGAAAGTCGAGTCGAATCACGATGCGCTGGCGCCAAGTAAAGCAACGCTAGGCCGCGGAATATCGGCGAGCCAATCAACCCAACGCTAGAACCCCTTATCCTCGGCTTAGCTTTCTGCATTTCAGGCTCTCTAAGCCCCATCGTCGAAGCATCCCTTTGCCTATTTTTAAGGTCAAACCTACTCTAAACCCTATTATAGGGGGCCCGTAAGTAAATAGTCCGATTAGCTATAGCCCCTATATAGGGCCGTATACGGCTAAGACCTCCGAAGGCCGTATTAGTATATACTACTATAGTAGGTAAATATAGAACCTATAGAACCTATAGAATAAGAGGGTATAGACCTAATTAGTAATAGCTATATAACCGTACTATTAAGAAGTATAAAACGGCTTAAAATACTACTTATAAAGAGGCTAATTTAGACTATATATACTATAGTAAAGTAAAGCCTTCTATAGTATATAATTAATAGTCTGCTTAGTATTCTTCTCGTACCTATAGTACTAGTAAGTAAGGCGTTTATTATCGCTTTGCGAGCTTAGAAATACTATAGTATAAGTAGCTAGAGCTAGTCGTATTATAGGTAGTATAGACGTCGATCTAACGTAGCTATTTTAGAGTAATTTGCTAGTATTTCTAGTACGTACGTATCTAGTTACGTACCTACTACGGTACCTACGGACTATACTATTATTAAGTAATATCGTAGTAGCTACTATAGCGGTATCTCGCTCTCTAGCTCTAGATAAGACAAGGTACTAAGCTAGTCTTATTCTAAATTGTCGTTAAGTAAATACTAGCTTATCCTTTATATACGTTAAGCGTAGGAAGTTAGGTATCTAGTATATCCGCTTAAACCTATCCCTATATAGAATATAGGCATTTATTACCGCTATATCTAGTATATTAAAGAATAGGCTATACTAGGCTCGGACATACTTTAATTAAGTACTATAATAGCTTTGTAATAAGTTATAAATATCTACGCCGCCTATACAATCGTTATATTTAATAGACTATAAAAGAACGAGAAGTTTAACGACTAGGAGGTCTCTCTAGGCTATTTTACGTAGAAACTTCGTAAAGGTACTAGAATCTCGTAGCTTCTTACGATTACGTTCTTCTTATATCTATAGATCGTATATAGTAGTATATACCTAGACAATATTCTTATCTTACTATATTATCGCTATAGTATCGTTATATAGGGTCTTAAAGAGTTAATATCCGAATAGTAAGCGGTCCTTCTTCTTATTAACTTTTTAACTAAATTCCTTCGGCTAGTCGCTATAGTTAGCTCTCGCGGTACCTGTCGCTATAATGCCTATAGCTCTTAATATATAAAATAGCTTTCTACTAGTAAATAGGTTATCGTAATAGAGCGAGAAGAAATAAGAGGCAGAAGGCAGTTAAGAATATAGAAATATAACTATATATAACGTTAGCGACAACGTTATTACTATTGCCTTATCTACCGTACTTAATTTCGATAATATACTCTCGAAGTCGATATCTACGTATTAGGTAGCGATTGTAGGGCTCTTAAAGGCGAAGAAATAGTAGTATCCGGCCTCGTAGAGCGCGAGAATATAATATCCGATAGATACGGGTTTGCCTCTAATTATAATCGTATAGACTAACCTGCCTATAAAGCGTACTATTATCTCGCCGATAGCAACTATAGTAGCTAGAATATAGTACTATATAAAGAGCTTCCTTAACTCGTCCGCTAGAGGCTTAATCTTATCGTAAAAGCGATACTTTAGTAAGTTATCTTTAGGCTCCGCGTAGTAGAAGTATCGCTTTATTTTATTAAAGCGACTGCGACCTATAAACCTTATTAATAGGTAGATAGGCTACTCGCCGCGCCTAGAGTAATATTCGTTAGTATTAGCTTACCTAACGACTAATATATAGATTATTAATCCGAGCTAGATCTTTAGTTCTATAACTATTAACTCCTTCTAGTCAATCGCCTTCTTATAAGCCGTATACGTATTCGAGAACCGAGCTAGCATCGATAATATAACGTCTATAAAGAATAGGCGGAAATATAGTAGTAGGAGGTCGTATCTAGTACTCTCGAAGTATAACTAATTGCTTAGACAATTCTTAGTATAATTGTCGCTATTATAACGACTTTAATAAGCGATCGGCGGCACTTTATTTAGCTAGTTAAAGAAGCCCTCTAGCAATAAGATAGACGTCTTATAGTAAGGTCCGCTTAATAGTATATATCTATCTAATTCCTCTATTATAGGTATAGCACTCGCGTCTATTATTGCCGGCTCTTACTACGGCGCTCTATTAGTATCTACTTCTATTTCGTACGCCTCGTTATTATTAGATTTACCCTCTTTATCGGCGCCTATCGTACCGTTACCTCGACTAGTACCTATCTTAATATCGCTATACTCGCTATTAGTATTATCGAAGTCTATTATTTAACTATAAACCGGCTGCTCTATAGCCTTACTTAGGTCCGGCGGCTACGTATTTATACGCTAATATTGCGGCAAATACGACTAAGGAACGCCGCCTATAAAGTTGTCTATAATATTAATAATCCGGCGGCGTAGCGGTATAATAATACTATATTATATAAAAGAGCGCGGTTCTAAATACTATAAAGGAGTAAGAGTAGGTCTATAGGTAGTCTACCGATTAGATACTAATACTAGTAATAACTACGTAAATTGATTACCGGTCGAGACGAGAGGCCTATTTAGGTTTAACCTAATAGTGTCCTAAAAAACACTTCCGTTTACGAAGGGATTACATACCGCAATAAAGAACCTGCTAGCTATTAGATATCTATCGGTAGTAATCGGCAATCTATTTTATTAGCGGAAATTGTTCGCTTCTCGGGCTATCGGGTATATTACGCTTACCGCTAGCTATTCCTTTCTTACTATAGGTAAGCATTATAAGGGGTTACGTAGCCTCCTACGTTTATAGTGTAATACAAAAGTATTACGTATAGCGTAGTAGATTACTTACGTAATACTATATTACTAGCGGTTTAATATAGCTTCGTTAATTGCCTATATTCTATCTATTCTATAGTCTGAAATATAGTATAAAACTTCTTTAAGCTAAGAAGTTACATACCTATTATATAACTAAGCTAACGTATTATATACCCCCTTAGCTTATAGAGAAGGGGTATATCTTCTATTTTAGGTAAGGTAGTTAATACTTCTTTATATATAAACAAACGAAACTTAAAATAAATTCTTTTAACTTCTTATATAGTACTTTATTAAAATAATAAAAAATTAGTTTAAATCTATACTATATATAAGAGAGTCTTATTTTATACCCCGATTACCTCGAAGGATATCGTTATATAATCTAGACTGCGTATATACCTGTATATACGGTCCCTATTACTAGGAACTATTTTCTTCCTACGTAGTTAAAGTACGGACCGATAACTTTAAGCCTTATTTAAGAACCCGTACCGTTTAGTAAAGTTAGTTTAATTAAAGTAAACTAAGCCGTCTATATTATACTATCGGTTATTATATTAGTCGTATAGGTAGCGTCTAATTAATTAGATAAAGGATTAAGTAAATATATATTAGTTAAATAGGTTTAACGAATTAGGATAGGTAACTTAACTAAGGACGCTGCCCTTAGATAAGACTACTATAATATTATTATTAGCACTAATACAAACGCCGCAGGCTTATTAGTTAGTAGAAGTAACGCTCGAAGTAATAATATAGGCGATAGTAACGTACCCTATAAGGTAAGGTTGCCTATACTATTTATTTAGTCTATATTAGAAGGTAAGGTTAAATCCTTTACTCTAATTAGTCGTAGTTACCGTATTAGATACTTTTGTTAGCGCTAATTTATAAGGGTATACTTAATTAACTTAGTTATAGTTAGTAGGGGGGGCGGCTACTAAGTATTATATAGAGTTGTCTTTATATTACTAAAGAGGGAGAGGTTATTAAAGGAAGAGTTGCCTCCTTATATAACCCTAGGTATTAGTTTAGTTAGTCTTAGCTATTTAATAAACCTCTTCTAGTTCTAGGGGCTATAGAGCTTAGTTAGTTAATCGGCTAGTATATTCTATATTACTAAATACTCGTAGTATATACGACCTAACTTATACTCTTAGCGTAGCTAGTATTAATAAATATCTATATACCTAAGCTTAGTGTCTAGCTTGCTAGTATCCGCCTTAATAATACGAATAGTTTATATATTATTATAGTATAGTATAGGAAGGCTATCTAAGGTAAGGCTAATATTATTAAAGAATCCCTTCTACTAGTTTAATTCTAAGCCTATATATAAGGCGGCTAGCAGCTTAGCCTTAGTCGTAGATTTAGTAGTAGTTAACTGTCGTACTGCTTTCTAATCGACTAGTCTATTAAATAGGCTAAATAACTATTATTCTAACGACTATCTAGTGCCTTTATAGTTACTATATAAGGCATTAGAAGCCCCGTAGAATTTATAAAGCTATTAGCTTAAATAAGCGGTAATTGCTAGTCTATTAGCGTTATATTCTAAGTATAGGTACTTTGTCTAAAAGCAGGTATTTAATATACTAATTAGCCGCTACTATATCCTCTAGTCGTAGATTTTAAAGACCCTTAGATAGCAGGGACACTGCCTTAGCAATGTCCGGCCTAGTTTGAACTGCTATAAAGTTAAGTAAACCTATACGGCTCTAGTAGGCTAGGATTGCTACTAAATTTAGGTATAGTTTGCTAGCTTTATTAGGTATTAGCTTCTTATATAGCTTATATCTAGTTAGCAATAGTAACTTTACTCGCCTCCTAGCTTTAGGTTTAATTCTATATCGCTAACCTATCTTCTTAGTATATGTCTTTTATAATAACTATAGCTTTCTATTCTGCCTGTTACGTATAACTTTAATACCGAGAAACTATAAGAGCTTGCCTAGGTTATTAAGTTTATATTCCTTTATTAGCTTCTACTTAAGGTCTATTACTTTCTATCTATATTAGCCGTAGTATAATAGTACTATATTATCTATATAAAAGAAGATAAATACGTACTTGTCTAGGTTAGTATATAGGCAATCTATATTATCGATACGTTATAGAAACTTTTTTACCGATCGCGACGATCCTATCGATAGGATCGCTTAGGATCCTTAGGATCCTTAGGATCGTACGTTAAAGATCTTATCTAATAGGATCGTCGCGATCTAGAAATTCTAGCAAATCTAATCGTAGTTAGAATTTTATTCTTTACTATCCGACTCGTATATCGAGTCGGGCTCGAGTCGTCGTAGGTACTAGTACTAGCCTTTAAATTACATTTTCTATCGGATCTGTATATTATACGATTATTGCTTCTACTAACATCTAACGTTTATACGTATACTCGGGTAACTACTAGCATTTATATACGTCTACTACGTATACTAAGTTAGTACTAACTTAGCGACCGACTCGTATAGTATTAATAGATTTCGTTATATTATATAGGGCATCAATTTATTACAGTTAATAAGAATATATTCTATTCGTCCTCTATAGCTATATTAAAGCGATATATCTCTACTTTCTTTCGTTTGTTTCCTTTCGACTTCTTCTTCTCTTTTACTATATATCTCCTAATTCTTCGATCCTACGTCTCCTTATTAAATACTATCTCCTTAACTTTGCCGCCGTCCGCCTCTATATCTATCTACTATATCTACTCCCTCTCTTCTAGCTCTAATACATCCCTAACGCGATTACTTATTGCCGCGAATAAAGTCTTATCTATTACGTAAGACTAGTTAGAATACCTGCTATTCGTATAGTAATTAGCGCGTAATCCTTTCCCTATTCTTATTACTACGGTATATCTATACCTTTTATATCTATTGTTTTCGGTTCTATTATATTCTATTGTTTTAGTAGTACTTATACCGTTACTTCCCTATACCGAAGCAAACGGATTAGTAGACTCCGTCGGCTCCTAATCTATCGCTTAGAAACTACTCTATAGTATAGGTAGTCTAATATCGTTTTTCTTAGATAGGGCCTCCGCCTCTACTAACTTATCTATCGCATTGTCGCCGGCTTTAAGTTGTTTACTTAATTATTGCCTAGTAGACGCTTTAGGACCTATCGATTATATTAGTATATAAGAGAAATACGGCGCTTGTAGACTACTCTTACTATAGCGCTCGATCGATCCGCCTTTATCGTCGGAATCTAAAACAACGTCGATTGCTATAAGTATATCGATATCGTTACGTACGCTCTCGAAGTTATTTATTAATAATTTAGAGGTATCCTATACTCTACCTATATACCGTGCGTATATCTTCTATGCTTTCGATAACCGAAGGTTATAAGTAGCTTAATCCGTTATATTCTACGTAGTTATCCGATCTAGGAACGGCTAGTATATTAACTTATAATCTAAGGCTAGCTAGATCGCTTTACCTCTACCTTTACTTAAATGCGACTCTATCGACTATCCGGTTAGTATTCTACTAAGTACTATAGCGGTAGATAATCTAACTTTATAGTAGTACTATTTAATATATATCTTCTAGCCTCGCCGATTCTACCGGAGTAGTATACCCGCTAGACATTTGTATATAAGCTTACTAAGGTAGCGCGTAGTATATATCGACCGTTAGCTATTATCTAGTAACTATACTATTTTAGAGAGAGTCTTACTAGTTTCTCGTCGTAGCACTCGAAGATTTAGTTATCGAGTATCCTCTTAGCGTATACTATCCTTTTTAGAGTATCGGTTATTGCGATCGGTACTTAGTTTATTAATATCGATTAGATATAGGTATTAATATAGCCTCGCTCCTTTCGTATAGCTTCTCGCAACTATTCTAATATTAGTCTTAATACTATTATATCGGGATCTCTACCGACTGCTTAGATTACGTCTCTCGATAGTATATAGCTACCCGGCTATAGTACTATTGTACGTAAAGCTAGTAATCGATCGTAGTTTTTACTATATACCTCCTTAATTGTTTCGTCTACCTATACTAGGGTTTAAGTAGTAGGAAATATCGTCTTATATCCTCTAGCCCTAGTTAACGTAATAGCGAATAGTTTACGACGCGTCTCGTTATATAAGATTTGCTCCCTTACTTCGAGTAAGCCCTTCTTTCGATTTAAACGTTCTTTACTAGAAGTTATTAAGCCTTTATCTCGTTTCTTACGTCGTTTTAATAGCTTTATATCGTCGCTCCGATCCGCCCTATCGTCGCTATACTTCCGTTTTAGCCTTACTAGATCTTTGCTATTCCTACCCTTATACTAGTTACGTTAGTCCTCTATCGCTATACTCTAGTATATATTACTTTTATAAATTTCGATCTAATGCTAGTCGCTACGTATAAACAAGTCTCCTTCCTGTTTTCTTCTTTAAATCTAGTATTCCTATCTAACTCTATTAAGTCGGATAACGATTAAGTTCTGTATTTATCTTCTTCGTAGTTGCGACCTATCCTAAGTATACTATAACGAGTAGTAGTATTATCGCGAATCTAACGTAGTATATATTAGACTATACGCGTCTTTGTACTTGTTTACCCTACGAAAAGAGGGGCATTAAATTGCGGTTTTATCCTCTACTCTAGTATAGACTACCCGAGTCGCTGTCTATAATCGCTTATTAGTCCTATTAGATATGCCCTACTAACGCTAAAGCATAATCGTAGCCTATAGACTGTTCGCTATTTTCGTACCTTATCGACGCTAGCTTAATTCGGTCGCGAGTCGGATTCGGGAACTATTAATCTAGCGCTATTATTAGTCTAGCGGTAATTATTATAGTCTAGGCCGACGGTATATAGTAATACTATCGATATTGCACTGAAGCAATCGGCGTATTTAGACTATTTATTCCTCGCTCGGTCGCTACTATAGTATATATAGATATATATTCTTTATCGGTAAATTAATTAGCGTTAGCTAATCCGCTAGGTCGAATATATACCTTCGAAGCCGCCTCGCAGTATTACGGGTTAGTTAGAACTATCTCTATCGGCGTATTTAGCTAACTCGAGGTTAATAATACCGTAGAGGCCTTATACTCGATAGATACAATTCGAAATTGATTAGCTAGAGGTATATAATCTACCCTAGCCTAACGACTCCTAGTCGTAGCCGATTTAGCCTTTCCTTAATTATCGCGCTACCCTAAGTCCGCTATCGCTATAGCGCGATTAGGGTACTTAAATATAGGCCGAGATTAAATAGATAAAGGAAGAGATTGCGGCGCTTAAGACTGCTATACGTAATATGCTTACTATATATTAGTATATATCTAAGATTAAAGCGTAGTGCTTATCGTAGCTAGGGTATCTTACCTTCCGTTTAATAAATAGATTAGTGCCTATTACTATTAGAGTAGGACTTCTATATCGGACTTAGTAAAATTAATTATTTATCTTGCTTTTCTACGTTTACGTTTACGCTCGTTCTGCCTCCTTAATTTGCTTATAGATTGCAAATCGTAGCTATAGGCCTCTGCCTAATATATTAGATAGACTAGCCCTCTACTATCGCTCGTTATTAATTCGAACGTGTCTATATTAGTCGCTTATCTAATATAAGGCGTCGCCTCCGGCTTCGAAACTACAATCTACCTATAGTATCTTAACTAATCGTTCGAGGTCTATATTATCGACTCCGACTAACGCGCGGCCTTTAACTATAGGCTAGCGATAATCGAGTTTATATAGTCGATATATAGGTTTTACCTTCCCGTTCTGCTTTTATACTATAACTATACTCTACTATATATTATTTAGTGTACGGTACGGCGGTACCGCTCTAGATCCTTCTAGTATCGCTAGTCTAGTATCCGTAGATATAGCAATTTCCGCGTAATCGCTAGTATCGCCGACTCTATACGTTATTACGCGTACCGTTTTTCGTCTCGTCTGTCGGCGATAATTAGAACAAATCTTATATACTAGGCACCTAAACGTAGTCTATCCCTCTACCGTACGGATCTACTTTACTACCTTAGGGAACTCTTTTTCGTATTTCTCGTCTATTAATACTAGGTTATATAGGTAACCTTGCGTCCTTTAGCATTCCGGTAATAATAGTAATTAGAACGTGCTACTAATCTAACTAGACTCTTAAATTAACCTCTCGACGCTAGCGTAAAATACGTAGTATATCGACGGCGATAGGCTAAGGCTACGGGTAATACCGCCTATTAAATATTAATCGCGAGGTAGTTAAGTACGTAGTATTCTCGAAGGCAGTAGTTATATATATAGCGTAGTAGAAAGTCGACGTTAGTTAGTAGTAGAAACTAGAACTACTCTAGTCGCGGGGTTTGCTAATACCGACTCGGGCCCTAATTCGGTATCGAATTAGGTACTAAGCCTACTAGATAACTTCTATATCCTCTATTACTAACTTCGGTAGCAGGTTCGGCAAATTACGTTATCTATTATCTCGCTTCTTAACCTTACGCCTAGTATATTATATTACTACGGATTTATATACAGTCGTTTATTTAGCCTCCTACTTAGACTACTACTCTAGTATACGATCTATAGAATATTTCGATCGTTTTATACCTTTATTTGCTACTCGTTATAGCTAAATATATGCCTTTTCGCCGCCGATAGAGTTAGTAGTATCTATAGAAAACACGCTATCTTAATCGTTAGCTCGAACTATGTATATACCCTACTCTCGGGTCCTAAGACTAACCGCCTTACTAGCCTATACCCTCGGACTATAGCGGGTCTAGTCTACTCGCTATTATATAATAATTGTTAGTTACTATAAGAATATAGATCCGTTAATTCAGCTGTATTACGTAGCTTATTAGCACTCGCGTCCCGCGCCGGCGATCGTAGTTGCAACTCTGCTATAGATAGGCTTATATTTATATTACTAACTTTCGATTACTTATTACGTAGTACTATATTTACTGCGACTTGTTAGTCCTATATCTAGAACTGTCTATCGTATAGGGGTTTATACTATAACGATTATCTATAGCCTTATTACTTCGGTTACTAGTTGCGTAACTAAACTATTATATACTTAAGCGCTAGATGCCTTACTTCGTCGATTTATTAGCTAGTTAGGCCCGACTCGCTAACCGACCTAGTTACGAGGTAGGCATTTAAGGTCGTTACCTTTCCTAATTACTACCTTCTTTAATATTTACTATTAACTTATACTAATATACCTATTCTATATATATATATATATTCCCTTACCCTCCCTATCGTATATATAGTATATTATTTCCTTCGCTAATGCCCTATTCTAACTTATATATAGGCTGTACTATATAACTTAGCCGTCGTACTCAACTAGCGTTAAGCTAGTATATATAGATACTTATTATATAACGCAACTCTAACGGCTCGCGTTAGGGTCGGCGGGTATAAGTAGCTCTCTACTCCTATTCTTACCTCCGCCGACCCTAATATATAGCGAATTTTACTACCTCTATTAGTTTCTCTGCTACTCTCGGATAGTATACGTCGTTATCGATCTATAGTCTCTAACCTCTACTATATAAGTATTACTAATTAGTATAACCTATTATATACTAATACTATATACTAGTTATAAACTCGTCGCCTACTACTTTTGCTAAGATAGTAGTCTCTACGAATATCGAGGACTAGCTAAATAATAACGAGCTACTAATTAAAGCCTTAAATAGCGGCAAAGACGTCCCTAAACATATTATACTAAACCTATATAGCATCGACAAGCCTCTTCTTACGTTAGTAATAAAAAGGCTCCTTCCGTATCTAGAGAAATATTTTTTATTTAACTAGTCGAACGGGAAGTAGCTTCGCTAGCCCGTTAAGAGGCATTATAAGGAGGAGAAAGATATAGTATACGCTATTACTAGTAACCTTAACTATCCTACTAAACCTAGACATAGGCTATTAATACGCGAATAGTACTTTAAAGATCCTAAATAGGCTCCGAAGTAGTATATTAGGGGAATGCTTCTATAGGACAATACAAATAGTCCGAATAATAAAATTTAGAGGTCTATAGTCTACTTAGTATATCGCCTTATATAGAATGTTATAAGGGACAAGTTTACCCTACCGGCCGGTAATAATGCTAAAGAGGAAGACGTATCTAAGAGCGAGACTAATAGATTCCGATAAACTACGCCCTCTATATCTAAGCGTAGAGCAAGTTCTGCCTCTACTAGTAAGACTAGTAGAGCCGGTCGGGTATTTAAGAAGATAACGCTAGGAGATTTGTATAGTAGCAAGGATACTAATCTAGTAATATCCGACGCGCTACGCCCTATTAAGCCGGACCGGGCTAAGATTACGTTATAGTTTAGTATTATCGACTAGCGGTTACCTTTAATAGCAGACTACGAGGTATTTAGCTTAAATTAGTCTATCTTATAATCGAAGACTTCTAATAATATTAGTACAAAGGATTTGTTATAGCTCTAGCTCGTACGAGAGTTATTACTATCGCCCGAATAGTAGAAGTACGAATTCTTCGTAGTAATCGATCTAGCTCGCGGCCCTAAAGGTCTTTCTAAATGCAAGACTAATCCGATATTCTACTCCCTAGCTATAGAGATATATAATAGCTTAGATACTAGGATTTCTACTAGACTCGATTTCCTTATCGGTAAAAATATAACGGACTATACTAGGTTACCTTCTATATATCGTCGACCGTCCCTACTAAAGGCTTCTAGAACTATCGACCTAACTTAGTACGGTGCTTCTATAGCTAGCAATCCTACCGAAATTGATATCGGTTAGAGTCCGTAGTCGCCTACGAAATTAGCTATTAAGTAAGCTAAGGACGACCGACTTACTTATAAGGATCGTACTAATTATAAGCGTTATAAATAGGTTATCGCGGATAGATTCTAGAGGATATAGGAAGAGTAAGAGGTAGCCTAGTAGATAGCTACGCGAAAAGCTATAGCCGACGTTGCTACAGATATAATAGCGATTTAGTAGGCTATCGATAAGGCAGTTAATAAGGTGCTCCGCGATAACGGTTATAATAGAAATACTGCTTTACTTCTAGTCGCCCTTAACGATTTAGTTCGAACGGCCGTCCGTTCTATATAGCCCGATACGATAGAGTATACGGTAAAGGCCTATATTACTTCTACTTTGCCTAAGATATAGCTACCTTTAAATAGACTAGTACTATCCCTAGTACAACCTCCGGCGTAGACAAATACTAGTAATAATACTAAGGACGATAGAAAAATTAAATCGAGTAAAGCTAATAATACTAATAGTAAGAAGGCTAGAGATATAATCGACTTAAAGCGAGATCGAATTCGCTAGAAATAGATCGAGTTGTTACCGAGTTAGATCGTATCGCTACTAGATCCGAATAAGCCCGAACTCGCTATACGACTACTAGGTACGTAAGTAGAAGTCTAAGCCGACCCTCTACCGATCTAGACGTTAGTAGATTTTGTAGATTAGATCTCGTCGGCGGTACCTAGCTAGTCGATAGATTTAGATATAGAAACCGACGTCGAGAAGCAGTTGTCTAGTAACGTATACTCCTACCTCGACGCTAAGAACTTTAAGTTAATATACGATTTTAGACTACTCGATCCTTCTTAGACTTCGCCGTATATAGGCGTTATTCCGCCTAATTAGAGATCGACTCGTCTATTAAAGTCTTACTAATTCTATATAATTACCTAGACGCTTCTAGCTTCTATTACTAGCGCGGACTTCTATATCGGCGGTATAGATATAGGTATAGGTAAGACGGTATATACGTTAGGGTACGTCGCTATAACCTCGATATAGTAGAGGGTATAGAGTAATAACGGGCTATTAACTACTAACGCCTATCCTTTTCGGCTATCTAATTCGTCGCTTAACCTAGGACTTCGGCTAAATAAGAAAATTGCGTTCGATCTATAGGTATTAGCTAGCGGTATAAAGCCGGTTATCTGCCCTAGCGTTTATATTATCTATATTCCTAGACCCCGTAGTAGTTCGGTTTGCGAACTATAGAACGTATATAGTTTGGTTTCTTAGCGGTACCCCTCCGGTTTAGTTCCGGTTTAGTTTTTTACCCCGCTAGTCTAAGCCGGTTTCCGAGAATATCTAACTAAACTACGACGATATACGACGATATACAACGATATACAACGATATACGACGATATACGACGACCTCGGATCGGGTCTAGGGGCCCTATCTATACGATTGTATCTATGTTTCGGGCTATTTAGACGTGTTTTAGATTAGGTTTTTGTCCGTAGCCGGTATATAGCCGGCAAACCGGTCCGTATACCGGTTCCTTAGCAAACTAAACTAAACTAAACTAGAATTTCGGCTTAGTAAACTAAACTAAACTAACCCGGACTACTACGGGGTCTATATATTCCGAAGCAGCTAGCCGAAAACTAGATATATAAGATCGATAACTTTATACTACCTAGAGCTATATTCGTATATCTTATAAAAGACTCTAGTAAGCTAACGAAAGATAAGAGACGCAATAGAGCTAGTCCGTAGAACTATAACTAGGTCGTATATATCGATAACGTTCTTTATCTCGATTATATAGCGCTCCCGACTCGGCTAGAACTAGAATAGGTATTCGGTATAGAGGTTATAGATAAGTAGTAGTTAAAAAAAGGCGTCCCGGTACGCTTATTGCTTAAATACGAGGATATAGAAGTACCCCTTTGTCTATAGTACTATAAATAGATCGTCCTTACTACCTCGACTATAGTATCTAATATACTAGATTTTATAATATACGAACGAGCTAAGAAATAGAAGTCTTAGATATAGTCGGATAAATCTAATTCGAAACTACCGCTACTTCGTATACTAGTATAGTAGGGAAACCCGGCTTAGTATAGGTGTATACACTTGTACCCTCTCTCCTTTTTTTTGTACCCCCGAATATATACAACTATCTTTATAATTAGAACATATATATACACTATATAAGGAGACATAGCTACGACAATATATAGCAAGAAAGACATAGGAAGTATACCTAATCTAGCTGCAATATAGCCCTCCCTACGGCTATTCTCTTCTCTTTAATATTTATAACGCCTTCCCTTCGAAGTATATAATACTACGCCGACCCCTCGCAGTTACCTAAGAGACACTAAGTACTAGGCCTATAGTATACAGTTCCCTATATATGTACTTCTACCTACGACCTACTCGTCCCGCCTATATTTTCTAGAGCCGAAGGTAGGGCTATCTTTATTTATTTAAAGGTACAGGTATATATATAGTTAAGAAGAAACGTTTATAGCCTTCGCCTAGAGCGAGGACTACACTACTAATGTAATACTACCGCTAAAAAGACCCTAGTAGTATCGAGACGTCTTACTACTAATAAACCGTTACCGACTTAAAGTAAAAGGAATACCGTTACCGACTTAAAGCAAAAGGAAATACTATTTACGAATGTTACGACTCCCTACTTGTCTATAGTAGGCGGGACCTTATAAGAAACGACCTATATAGAAAGAAACCTAAGAGCCCGCTATAAGAAACTAGAGATAGGGATACGAAGAACCCCGAAAAGTCGATAGCCCCCTATCCCTTCCGCTAATCGGCGCGAGCCTAACTTAAAACTTCCTTCCGGGCTATTACGACCCTTCCGTAGTACCGTAATCGGTATACTACGAGTTAATAGAAATTAATAGAGAGGAATAAAGGGGGCCTAGAACGGATATAGCGGGTATACTAGCTAGCTAGCTAGGTAACATTCGCCGCCCCCTTTATTCTATATATATACGGACTACTGCCTACCCTCCCCTTGCTTCGAGGATACAGACGCGATACGTACTACAAAGTACGCTATAGCCCGTCTACGCTCCCTCTTTACCTTAAGTATACCTAGCAACCTATCTAATTTTATCGATACTATATCCTTCCTATTTATTCTAATCGTTTATCGTCTTCTATAAATTGTTTGTTCTATCGACGAGATAAGCTCCTAATAAAACAATAATAACCCTACCCCGGCGGAGCCGCCTTTATAGGCCCCCTCTAATGCCGGTACCTACCGAGACCTACCTCTAAACTTTATTCGCAACTACCTCGATACTAACTCTAATACCGAGAGGACTACGGCCTCGGGAAGCGATAAGGATACTAGTATAGAAAATAGAGAAGCGGCTTAAAGAGGTACTACCTAGGAGGGCGGTACTTAAGAAGTTCCCTAGTAGCTTATCTAGGCAACCGGAGGGCTATCCCCTTAACTTCTCTAAGGTCTTCTTTAGGCCTTCTTAGACTTAAAGCCGTAGATGCCCCTCCTAGGGACCGTTAAGAACCCCCTCTTTACTAGAGAAAACGCTACTAACTTTATTAAAAGGTTTTCTACTATTCTTAAGCGATACTATCTAAGGGCTAAAACGGCTACTACGGTAAAGCTCCTTATAGCTAATTGTAAAGCTAGTATCCGACCCCGAGTTGCTCGGCTCCTAGGTAGTAAGCCTCTTACGTAGGAAGCCTTCTTAAAGAAGTTTAAGCGCGAGTTTACTAACTAGGATATCGCGGTTCGGCTAAACTCCCGCGAATACCTTAAATAGCTATATACTAGACAAACGGCTAAGAGTAATGCCCTTCGCTTTTGTTAGGACTTCTATAGTATCGCTAAAGGGATACCGAGGAGGCTTCTTAATAATGTTACGAGGAGCCGTCTATTTCTAAAGGGCTTAGGAGGCTCTATGCCTACTATTATATCTCGGATCTACGAAAAATGTAGCATCTACCCTTACGATAAGGAATCCTATACCGACTTCGAATAGATTTATCGTACTAGGTACGACCTAGCTCGTAGCCGATAGGGCTTCTCGCTCCTTACTAGTAACGATAGTAGCTATTAAAAAGAGCTACGAGAGACAGTTAAGAAAAGAATGCTAAGTATACGCCCTACCCTAGATATCTAGCGATAGGGGGTAGCCCTTAAGCTAGTTACGGACCCCGGTATCGACGACCTTATTAAGTAGTTCTAAGACCTAAAACTTTACGTCCTCTCCCGAGATAATTAGAAGGGCCCTACTATAGGTCCGGTTAATACTAATACCGATTCGTATACCCTATAGCGCCTCTATCCCCTCTAGAGCGATAATACCCCTACAACTTAGATATATAATAACTAGTTTGTATAAGGGCTAACTATAGATGCCTTTACTTTTTAATCTATCCCTAGTATAGAGGGTCGCTATTACTATTACGGAGCTAAAGGCTACCTTCGTCTAAACTGCGGGCCCTACCGGTATATATAAGACTAAGGGTTCTACTATATTCGAGACCGTACGTAGTACTTCGGGCCCCTAGGTACACTATACGCTACCCTATTCCGCTTCCGTAATAGTCCTACCCTCCTAAAGCTCGCTATTATACTTCCTCTCTTCGAGGCCTATTACTAGTAGGAGATTGTTTTCCTACCTAAATTTAGAATAGAAGCCCTTCGAAAATAATTTAACTATCCTTCTTAGCAACTAAGGCGAACTATAGCCCCTAGTACTATAGCTTAACTAGGCCCTCGAGTTCTAACTCCTCGAGCCCTAGCTCCGATAATTCCTTCTACTCTTCCCCCTCTACCTTTAAGGTCTCCGGGAAATCCCTATAGAGGGATCGCTTTAAACGATGCTCGAAACGGCCTTCCTACCCCTACTACTACCCCTACTACTACTAGGCGGGTTATACTATACTAAAGGCCCTACGATCTAGGTATAGTCGAGGAGGCCGATAAAGAGCTAGATTTTAGCGACTACGAGGCGGCTATAGTTATAGATACCCTTGCCTATACTCGTAGCTAGGATGCACCGCTTAGGAATAGACTTCCCGTTACCGCTATTGCCGACGTAAATCGGATCCGGAAAGCTACTACTAAGTAGAAAGGTACTACGAAGACTAAGGGCATTTGTAACGTAGTTTAAGGGCTTAGCGTTCGCGAGGTAGAAGAAGCAATTCGTAAACAAACCTAGCCTCGAAGAACTACTTAAAGGTCCCCGAGCCTACTACCTCTAAGAGTAAGAACCTAGTCTAAGGAAACGGTTAGTCGTAAAACCCCTACTACTAGCCCTTCTAGTACTTATAGGCAGCCTACTACTAAATCTTTAAATAGTAACGCTAGCCTACCTAAGGATAGTAACCTAGAAATAGACGACGCACTACCGCTAAACCCGAAGCCTACCGCTAAGGAACTATCGAAAGGAGTAAACCCCCCGAGCCGGTAGAGGGCTATATGTAAGGAGCCTAAGACGACTAATATTATAAAGAATCTTTAGAAGCATTATAAGGACCCCGATTTTTAGGTAAAGAAATTCCTTAGTAGGAATAGTATATAGCTTAGCAATGCTAAGGCCCTTGCCTATATTCCGGAATGTTAAAAGCTCGTAGCTCGCTAGCCGAACAATAACGCTCTTACTATAAGAATCCGGGAGCTAGAAAAGGATAAAACCGATAAGATTCCCTACTAGATTATAGAGATAGCAGGCAGAGTAGCTACCTTAGCTGCTAGGAGAACTAGACCTAGGAAACCTAAGAATTACCCTATTCTAGTCCTTACCTCCGCCCGGGAATTCTTTACTAGCCTCGACGAGGAAGAAGGCTAGGAGGAATACGAGGCCGCTAATAAAGAGGTTGTCCGGGACCCTAATTCGATTAGCCGGAGAAACAGACTTAACTACTACGTAGTATAAGTTATTTCGTCCGGGGTAGATACTCTACCTAACGAGATGCTCTATATCGACCCTAGCTAGATTCGCCTCTTATTAGTCGACGATAACTTCGCCCTTGTTCCTAGCCCGTATATTACTATTACTATTAATAGGTGCCTTAAGATCCGCGCTCTTATTAATAAAGGCTCCGAGGGGAATATACTAAACGCGAAGTTCCTATAGCGAGCTAGCCTTACTCTTTTAAAAGGTCTTATTCTAAATATATAAGGAGCTAGAGGAAGAGCTAAATTTATCGGTATTAGCACTTCCGTTCCTGTCTCTACCTTTAATACCGAGTATAAAACCGACTTCCTTATTATACCCCTAGGGGATAACGACCTCCCTATTATTCTTAGTCGCCTATAGGCTTGTAAGAACCGCCTTATCGCTCGAAATATAGACGACGGCTCCTAGGAAGGAACTATTTCTACGCGTAGGGGCCGCTCTACTACCTTTACTACCCTTACTAGCTCTAAGAATTGTATCCTACTTAAGGAGCTCCTTAGTCGTAATAATACCTAGTAGTTAAAAAACTAGGTAGCGGATAAGAAACTAGCGTCGAGTCCGCCCCTTTTTCGAAACCGCTAGGTAGGGATATTATACGTACCGTTGCGACCTATTGTTTAATAAGAAATGTTATTATAGGGTTGTATAGCAAAACGGATAGTAACCCTAGGGTATGCTAGCTAGCTAGCTAGGGTATATTAATTAGTCCGGTAGTCGGCCCGCCCCCACTCCTACTATCTTTTCCGACCTCGCTTAGACTAGCCCCGGCTTGTCCTAGTATTCCCGGTAGCCCCGGCATTCCCGCGTCCCCGTAATTGCCCTCTAGTAGTACCCTATATAAAAGCCGCCTAGCTAGGCACTCTATCTAGGAGCGGGTATACGACGACGTACCGGTCCTAGCTATATAATGCTAGTCCTTTCTCGAAGATCCTTCCTAGCTATGCCTAACGATTAGCCTTACCCGGCTCGGGTATACGGAGGCGATTCTCGAGCCTATAACTTGTAACGACTAGGCGATAATCCTTTAATAGTCGGAGGCGAACAGATTTTGTAACTAGTATAAGCGGCACTATAGGTTTTAGAGCTTTCGAAGGTTCCCTACCTAGCTACTATCTATTAAGAAAATGCTTAAGGAAGATTCGGATACTAGCTATACGGTCGGAGTTTATAGTATATATAAGAAAAAGGTAGACAAAGTAAGACCTATAGAAGCTAGTACTACGATAACCGGGAGTGTAACGACCGGTAGTAACCCTTACTAGAAAAAGAAACGGCTTACTCGAGAAGCGTTGCTTCCGCCTAGAACCGGGCTATATAACTAGAAGTACCTAATTAAGAAGTTCTTAGATATACTACGCGGCTCGCGCCTAACTAAGGAAAGGAAAGTAAAGCTTCTTATTAGAATAGAACTTCTCCCTAAGGAGCTAGATCTATTCTACGAAATACTTTATAATAGGGAGAAAGCCTTTACCTAGAGCTTTACCGAAATTAGAAGGGTCGACGCGGATATAGTATCTCCCTAACGGATCCGAATAATTCCTTATAAACCCTAGAGAAAACTAACCTTCCGCCTCTAGCCTAGCCTAGTAAACATTGTAGAAGAAATAATCCGAGAGCGAATTGCGAATAGGGTACTTAAGGTTAGCGAAGGAGTATACCGGAACCTATAGTTCTTAGTCTAAAAGAAAGGAACTAAGAAATATCGCCTAATTAACGCTACTATAGAGCTAAACCGCTATATAATATAGGACGGAAACCTTCCTCCTAATACTAATAGCTTTACCGAGGATTTTGCTAACTATACTATCTCGTTCCTAATCGATTTCTTTTCTAGATACGACTAAGTCCCGCTTTACGAGGCCGATCGAGATATAACTGCCTTTAACATCCCGCTTAGCCTTATACGAATAACTACCCTTCCGTAAGGAGTAACAAACTCCGTTGCCTAGTTTGTCCGAGTAGTAACAAGAATCCTTTTTAACTATATTTCCTACCGTACGAGGCCGTTTATCGACGATATTAGTATTAAGGGCCCGAAGACCCGATATAATAATAAAGAGGTCGAACCTAGCCTAAGAAGGTTCGTTACTAAGCATATTTAATAGATAGATAGTGTTCTTATAGATATTAAGCATACTAGGTATACTATTTTAGGTCTGAAATCTTAGTTCCTCTATAAAAAGCTAAAATGTATCGGCTACGTTATTAATATTTCCGGAAGACACCCTAATATAGAGAAAGTTGCAAAGATTGTCGCATAGCTAGTACCTAAGAACTACTCTAGCGTAAGGGCCTTCCTTAGGGTTTATATCTACTACTATATCTAGATCGAGGGCTTCGTAATAATAGTAAGACTACTCTTCTACCTCCTAAAGGCCGATATCGAATTCTTATAGGGACCGGATTAGTAAGTCGCTATAGATACCTTAAAGGCTACGCTAACTACTACCCCTACTCTTATCTCGATCGATTATACTAAGGGTGCTAGGTTAATTGTCCTTCTATTAGACGCAAGTAGATCCGGATATAGTAGTAGCCTAAACTAGTACGAAAGGGACAATATAAAGAAGCGTTACCCTACTCGGTACGAAAGCGGTCTTTAGACCGAAAGTAAAGCCCGATATAATACTAGCAAACGAGAGTGCCTTACCGTACTTAAACTACTAAAGAAGTTTAAAAAGTATCTCGTTAGGTAGTACTTTCGGATCGAAATCGATACTACTACCCTTGTCTACTAGCTTAATAAATCCGCCTCGGACCTCCTTAACTCGGTAATAGCTCGCTAGGTAGCCTAGATCCGACTATTCGACTTCGAAGTTAAGTATATCCCCGGGCAGAAGCACTCTACGGCTAATAGTCTATCCCGTCGTAACCCTACTAAAGAAGATATCGTCGAACGAGATAACTAAATCGACGACGATAATATAATCGATAACGACTTCTTTTATAGTATAGTATAGACTAAGCCTATCGATCCCTTAGCTAAGTCTAGCTTCCTTAACGAGAACGAATATTAGTCTCGAGAATCGCTTCTTATCGGATACTTTAAGTCGACCCTTCGCTTTCTATAAGGCATCTCTCGAAGCGAAGCCCGAAGGGTTCGACGTGCTACCTAGAAGTATATTATTAAGGATCGGCTCCTTTTCTACTAGCGTTATCCGAATTGTCCCCTTTAACGAGTAATTAATAGCGAAAAGGCTAGGGAGGAAATTATCTAATTACTTTACGAGGATTATAGCTATAAAGGCCGGGAGGTAGTATACTATCTAGCCTCGAAAAGGTACTTCTAGTATAGGATGTAGTCCTAAATCGCTATATAGGTTCGGTCCTATCGTATATACCGGATACGAGAGGGATATAAGATTGCTAGGACGCTTTACCCTACCTATATTCGAGTTATTAGCCGTCGCTAGGTTGCCGATATACTTTATATCGACAATAAGGGGTCTATTGCCTTAGCGCGTAAGGTTGTTAGCGGCTAGGTAGAGGGGAGGATATTTAACTACTCGGGCAAGTCGGTTAGCGTATACTAAATAGCTAAGTTCCTATACGAAGAGGTCTATTACCGATATAGCTGTCCGGATAAATTCGTTATAGATAACGGATCTAAGAATCGGAAGGACACTAAGGAATTGCTTAAGCGAATAGCTACGTACTAGATACGGATTTCCCTATACTACCTAAAGGTAAATAGTTAAATCGAAGTTAGAAACCGACCTATCCTAGCTACCCTTTCTAAACTAACGAACGGTACTATAAAGGGTTAGAGAAAACACGTCCTACCTATCCTATAGGCCGACCGAACGATATACCGACGAACAACTAGAAAAACGCCTACGGAAGTTATATATAGAGGGGCCGACGTTATCCTTCCTATCGAGAATACCTACCGAACCTTCTAAAAAGTCGACTAGGATACTATACGCGATACTGCCTCGTTACTTATATACTATACTTAGCAACTAGTATATATACCTAACGATAATAAAGAGGCGACCCTTCGGCTAAAGAGGACTCGCGAGGAGAATGCTCGCTAGTACGACGAAAAGGGAGTAGTATCTAACGCTCCCCTTAAGATTAGATCCCTTATACTTATTACTAGGAGCGAAATCGAGTACTCGAGGTCTAGCAAGCTTGCCTTTCGCTAGAAGGGCCCCTTTCGTATTACGGGGATTACTACCTCTAGGACCTCGTACTACCTTATAGAACTTAATAGGGCTAATCTAGCTATTACCTTTCTACGCGATCGACTAACGGAAGTACCTCTATTCCGACCTAACCGGATCTCGGGTAAAAACGCTACTACGACGGACAACGAACCTATTAATAAAGAAGTCGAGGCAGATAGAGATAGCTAGTCTAAGTCCTCCGAGTCTAGGGACGATAGCTAATCTAATGCTAAGTCCGGTAAAGAAAGGGATATAGACGTCTATACGATTATATCCCTTCCTAGGGAGGAGTAAAGGCGAGCCTTTTAAGCCTATACTATAGCTATATACCGAGTCGACCCTAAAGTTAATCCTATCTCTTAGATTAACAACCTAATACGAGACCTTCTTAGCGTACCCCTTATAGAAGATTATTCGAATAACTGTCTCTTCTTTAATAGCTCGACCGAACCTAATAGTTTTCTAGCTTTTAATTACCTAGCCCTATTTACCTAGGGAGGGGTAACCTAGCCTTTAGCTTAATACTATAGATTCGGCTAGATAGCAATTCTATATAGAAGGTAGGACCTATACGAACAAGCCTACTACGTTAGCGCTCTTCCGAGGCTTACCTAGGACCCTAGCTTTCGACTAGTACTATAGCGAGACCCTAGCTAGTAGACGACCTAGAGAGTCTAGGTCTACGACGAGATAAATATATTAAAGTTCGAATACAACCTATATCTCCTTAAGGCCCTAGTAGAGACTAGCCTTACTGCCCTAGTATATACTAACCTATATAGGCGGCGAGGCATTAGATTTCTCGCCTAGGAGGCTATAGACAACGTTGCGAACTAGGGAGACAACGAATATAGGCTGTCCTTAATAAGAATACGAGACAGGCTTCGGCTTACCTAGATCGAATAGGAGGAGCTCTGCTATACCGCTAACTCTAAGGGCCTAGGCTTAAACCCCGGAGCTTTTAACGAACCCTTAGAAGCGGAGTAGGCTATAGAATGCAACGAAAATAGACTACTACTACCTTAGTAGGCCCGATAAACCTATAACTACTCGCGTATAGCCTCCCTTTTGCTCCTATTTACTCGCCTTATACCGAATTTTTTACTCGCTAGTACCCTTATTCGCGTATTTAAACGGATTATCGACGTATACTAGGATCGATTGTCCCTTTATATATTAGTAGCCGGATAGAGTACTACTACTAGAGCCTTATCGTTGCTTCTTTTCCTTTATACTACTACCGACGAGGGTAGGGGCTTTAGTAAGGAGCCCCTATCCTTAATAATATCCCTAGACCTGCTCCCTAGGGTAGTCTAAGTACTAGCCTACCCGCGGAGCGAGTAAATAATTTTAACTCGGTAAAAGGGGACCTACTAGAAGCTCTACGTTACGCCTAGCTTACTAAAACCGAAGCCTACCCTACGGAGTAAGCCTAGGAAAACCTTACCTAACCTTAAAGATTTCCTTTATTTAAAAACCTTTCCTTTGTATTATTTCTATAGCCTACGCCGGCCGATATATCGAGATTTCTAAGAATCCCGGGAGCTCCCGCCTATAGTAGCTAGCTAGCTAGGATATATTACGACTACTACTACTACCCCTATACTACCCGGAGGAGCCCTTATAACTATACCTTAATGCGGTAGGGGTTGAAGCGGAGGGGTTAGTACGTTATATAATGCCTAACTCCCTAGATCTAAGTACTCTAGTCCTACGCCCTCGAATCTCGCTACTATACGAATTACCTAGGCCTCTAGAAATGTCGCCGCTGCCTACTACTAACCCTTTACTTCCTTTAGGATACGTACCTTACTTTCGGATTTATATACAAACGCGCGTATATACGTAAGGTAGGTGCCTCCCGTCCCTTCCCGCGTACCCGCGCTATTACTACGATAAAAAGGCGATCTTTCTCGCGCCTAAACTTCTTTATAAACAAACATACCTATATCGCCCTTCCCTCGACAAAGCGATAGGCGCTTATAGTAAATACTACCCTCCTTAATTAACTATTAAAGACCGATAAACCCCTACCTCCTCTACGCGACCCGATACGTAAAACCCCCTCTACCGCCTCGTAAGCGCGTAATAGTAGAAGCCTCTAGTCGAGACCTTATTACGAGCGTAGCCTATAGCGGTATTTCCTACCTTCCTTCCGACTAGCGACTAAGCAATTACAATACCCTACTCGAATAGGTATAATATCTTTAATCCGCTAACCTATCCCGCTAAACTAAAGTAGATATAATCTACGACAACCTAGGAAGTGTTAACAACTTTATTAAAGGTACCGAGCTAACCTATTATCGGCTTAAGAAGGCGCTCTTTAAAGGACTACCGAAAGAAATAGGAGATGTTCTTCGTACCCGAGGATCTACTATAGTATAGGCCCTCGAGTAGTATATAGGTAATAAATTTGCTACCCTATAAGCCGCCGCTACTCGTAGGAAGGCTACGGAAGATCGCTATAAGAACGATATTACTAACAGTCCTATATTCTTTAGGAACTACCTAGACCTCTATAATGTCCGAGGTAATACCGTAAAAGAAATAGCTCGAGTCTTTAGGCTATAGAAGGATAGAAAGCTTAATAACTACGCAAACTTTAAGGACGCTAGCTAGGTTTCCGAAACTTAGCTTATTCTTCGCATCCTAAGCAATTACCTATACCGCCGAACGCTTAGGGCGAGATAGGGACGGGCAGATATTAATACCGTTACTATTACTACTAAGGACTATATAGTAGATAAGGAGGACGATACTCGTAAGGAGGGTAAGGATAAATTCTTCCCCTAGAAAACGGAGGCTAGTAAGGCGAAGCTTAAGGCTATCGGTATTCGAATTAGCTAATACGAAGGCCCTCCTATAATTACTATTACTCCCGACGGGCGCCCTTTTTCGAGACCGCTAGGTAGCTACATTAAAGGCACTACTTCTAGGACTCTAGGGCTTAATGTCCCTCGATCCCGTATAGGTATATATAAGCGAATTAGTATACCTATTAGATTACTAGTTATATACAACCCGGCTAGCGACCCTCTAGCTAGATAGGACAACTAGTAGCGGTTACCCGCTCGCCCTACTTAGCCTATTAGCTCTTGCTAAAATACGCCTCTATAACGTAATACGACTCGCCCTAACCTCCTAGTCGAAAACTCTACTTTACTACCTAATCGGACTAGTAGTAGGAGCGGTAATAACAGCCTTGCTCTAGGGGCTCCGCCTACTCGTCGAATTCGGACTACTACGCCTATCCCCCCTCTAGGAAGGATCCGTAGATCGAACAGACTTAATAAGCTAAGTAGAGATCTTGCTATACCCCTCGAGGAGAACCTAACCGACGACCTTAATACCTTAAGACCTAAGCGGGGAGGCACTATATACTATAAGGAACTAACCCCCGATAAGGACACTTAAATTAGAAATAGCCTAGCCTACTATAGCTACAATAGATTCTCGGAAGCCGACCGTAGTGCTTTAATATAGTACGATAGTAAATCTAATAATACTATATAGGGAAGAGTAATTGCCCTTACTATAACTGTCCCTTATCCGCCTTGCTATACTTATACCCGCTACCTATTTAGGACAATAGTTAGGTTTCGAGGAAAGGTTAGTCGAGAGCAGATAATAGAAACCTTAAGTAGCCCTAGATATAAGTACCGGAACGACCTTCTCCGCCTTCGAAATAAGAGACCTAACCTGTTTCGGAAAACTCGCCGTCCTCCTATCCCTAGCGGCTACCTTAGACTATATCGCTTTTTCCCTAAGGCCTATAGTTACGAGAGCAAGATATACAACCCTTTAACTATTAAACGCGTTACCCTAGCGATTGCTACTAAGATTCGTAAGGCCTTCTCCCGTATAGGAGTAATAATAAAGGCTAGCTAGGATGCCTAGGTAAGAGATAGTACTATTACCTTAGATAGCATTACGAGCGACAAAGGCTCTACTAAACTATATAGAGCGGCCGTCTTTAGTTAGTATAATAATAAGAAAGTCGAAGCCGCCGCGGCCCCTCTACCCTTCGGAAAGATATCCCTATCTAACTAGTTTAAGCTAGAGGCTGCAATATACCTTTAGCATTAGCGTATAGTTAACGGAGTTTCGAATAAAGGTTAGCTTCGAACCGCCTTCTATTCTAGGTTCTAGTAAATCTACCGAGGAGACCCTGTCTACTAGCTCCTCTACGGCCTTACCCGCCCTAACTACGCTCTTAACCTAATCTCCTACCCGTACTACGCTAAGATAACTTAACCTAGTAACGGCGGTTCGACCGAGTTTGCTTATATTAACTAGCACCCTCTCGATCTCTAAGAAGGTATTACTACAAACTAAGTTTAAGGCTCCGTATCCTTCCTTCCTAAAACGGTAGAGACTGCTACGAAGGTCTTCGCTAGGATCTACTAACTAGAAGTCTTTAACAAATAGTGTAAGGAACTTAAGATCCTTCGCTAGAAAAAGGGCCCTATATACGCCCCTCGGGGTTACATTCTCTCTATTAACTATAATACACATTGCCTAAATACTAAGATAGAGAATACCCTTAATAACTTTATTAAGAACGAGCTAAAAGGCAAGTATCGAAATATAGGCTAGGAGTAGTATCCGGTCGGTGCCCTTAGAGTACGCCTAACCCTTCCCTACCTTCTATATAGCGCTTAGGCATTACCGAAGAACACTAAGAGGATAACTATACTCCCCTAGTTCTACCGATACGACTTAGTAACTAGAAAGCTCGATTGCGAAGCTAGAGGTACGTTTTAGGAACTCGCCGCTACCTATCGAGACCTTCTTCCTAGCCCTACCTCGCTCTCTAGTCTTATAAACAAGTACGGTGCCCCTCTGTACGCGTTCCCGGCTATAGTACGCCTACGCAATAATAACCTAATCTCGGAAGCCCTCGTTAGTCGATTAAAGTAGGACGATACTATAGTATAGCAATATATTCGAAGACTCTTTCGCAACCTTAACTAAGAAGGCTCTTTATATATACTCGAGAACTATTTAAAGCAGTATCGTAAGGATATAGCGTCGGTATACTCTAAGATATTAAGTAAGGTTATTCGGCTCGAGTAGGAACATTTCGGGGAGAAATTATTCTTTAAGGCTCTTATATAGTCTTTAAAAGACTAGAGTTGTATCCTAAACAATAGCGAAGATCGGTATATGCGCCTAAACTAGGATAATTTCTACCGATATTAGCCTACGCCTAATACTAGGGAGGAGTTTAATTAGGGAGGCTAGGGATTTATATACTAGTAGGAACCTAGTAAGGCAGACCTTCCTACTAACTAGCGGCAGTCTAGCGCCCCTTTAGCGAAACCTGCTACCTACGCTTCGAAAGTCTCTACTCCTAGTAGAGTACTTTCGAACGTTAACTCCTAGTAGCTTAGTATCCCTAAGAAATAGCCTCCTTAGCTATCTTCTTTAAAGCAGCCTACGAACCCTATAGCTAATCCGAATAAGCGACAGACCCGCTAGGATATATAGGCTAAGGCGACGCGGACCTAGGCTCTTATCGACTAATTTAACTAGTAGGGGCGAGGAGGCAATTATAGCGGCTAGGGCCGTAGAGGTAACTAAGGTAGACTAGCGACTCGTAGTAGAAAGAAATGAGTAATAGGGTATAGTAGCTAGCTAGCTAGGATACCGTTATAGGATAGTTAGTTTGGTTTTTTTACGTGTTTAAGGTTTTTTAGTCTAGGAGGTAAGGAAGCGTTAGTCTAAGGGCAGACTTCTTAGTCCGGGAGGGAAAATATAGTAGGGAAACCCGGCTTAGTATAGGTATATATACTTGTACCCTCTCTCCTTTTTTTTGTACCCCCGAATATATACAACTACCTTTATAATTAGAACACATATATATACTATATAAGGAGATATAGCTACGACAATATATAGCAAGAAAGACATAGGAAGTGTACCTAATCTAGCTGCAATGTAGCCCTCCCTATAGCTATTCTCTTCTCTTTAATATTTACAACGCCTTCCCTTCGAAGTATATAATACTACGCCGACCCCTCGTAGTTACCTAAGAGATACTAAGTACTAGGCCTATAGCATATAGTTCCCTATATATATACCTCTACCTACGACCTACTCGTCCCGCCTACACTAGCTACGACTATTATCGTCGATAAGTTTTATATTACTAAGATATATAGCGCTAAAGAGTAGTATTAGCTAGTAACCGGCCCTATACCTATAGGCTAAGTTTGAGCCTATATAAGAGGCCTCCTTCGGTATAGTAGACAAATTATTAACCTCGTATAGTATATCGTTTATATTACACTTCTATAATGCCTATATTGTAGAGCTCTAGTTACTAGTCTAAGCGACAGTCTCGTTATACTATTATACTAAATATAGCTACCTATATTACTATAGGTTATATTACCCTCGGTTGCCTATACTATTACTACTAGTAGTAGTAGTAGTGTTAGTTTCCGTCCTTTATTAGAGCCGAAGGTAGGGCTATCTTTTTATATCTAATAGGTTCGGGTATATTAAAGGTAGTCTCTAGGTACGAATAGCTATAACCGAAGCGAGGGTACGATAAGAGCCTACGATACGGACGATACCGAAGTATCTTAAGGGGCTATTACGACAAGTAGAGAAACCTCTTAACGAGGGCATCGCTTTAACCCCGAAAAGCTACAAACCCTTAGGACTATTATAGCTTAGGGCCTAGTCTATAACTATAGCTAGCTTTTAAGGACTCGGCTCCGGGTCGAAGACCTATTTAGTACCGCTTGCTCGAGATAAGCTACCGCCCGCCTAAGGAGAAGATAGATTAATTACCTATCGGCCTTGCTTAGTTTACTAAGACTATCGATAGATAGCAATTTCTAGATTGTAGGTCGGATAGCCGGGGAGTCCCCTATTAATCGGGTAGGGCTTTCCTAGATTCGTAGCCTCGCTTAGATAGTACTTAGCCTTCTACTAGGAAAAGAAGGCTACCGCCCCCCCTACCTAGCTAAAGGAGATATAAGAGCTAGTTTCTAGGATCTAGGTATAAATAGAGATTGTAGTCTCTCCCTCCGAGCGGCTTTTGCCTAAGTTTACTAAATTAAAGCTCCTAGTAGTGTCTAGGCGACCCCTAGGGGGCTAAATCCTAATGCTACCCCGGGGGTAATATTAGAAGAAAAACAGCCTAGTACACCTCTCTCTCGTATAGCAACATCGAAACAAAACAAACCTACGAAAATATACTAAAAACACTTTCCTATAGTATTTTATTTTAACTATTTTATAACAATCGAATAAGCTCTAACGGAAGCGAGTATTACGAATTAGTAGAATCTTCGGAATCTAAAAACGCACTAGACCCTATTAACGAGGAAATTAGGCGACGACTAGTTGTTATAAGTACCGTAGACCTAGGGGCTGTTAGGCCTTCTACGCCCGAGGCTCTCTACAATGTCGTTATAAAGACAATTTAAAGGCAAACTAACCTTCTCCGATAGAACAGGCGTCGCCTACTAGAGCTAGGAAGCGGTAGGAACCTTTTATTCGAAGGGTAGAACGCTATAGCGTATATAGAACGCTTTAAAGACTACTTAGCCGAGTACGAGCTCGAGAAGGAGTCGGACTAGTACAAGGTCCGGTCCCTTACGAGGACTACTATTACTAAGCTTTACCGAACCCTTAGAACCCTAGTTAGCTACCTAGAAAAGGACGTCAAGTCTAATACTAACTAGGAGACCTTTAAGTAGGCCTTTTTAAAGGAATATCGGGAGCGCGATAGCCGTCGTATTAAAGGCAGTCGTACGTAGCTTAAGAACCTCTATATAGAGAGGCGTACCGAGGATAACGACCTAAAGGGGTACGTCCGCGAATTTGTTAAGTTAGCGGATAGCATCGACTAGTAGGATCTCGAGAATTCTTAAAGAACAAGGCTACTCTTTAAAGGGTTGCCGTAGTCTACGGCTAAGCGTATCTTCCGTCGCTATAAGCTTAGCGAAGCTAATCCTAAGACCTTTAGGAAGTATAAAAAGGTCCTAGAGGCTATTAAGGAAGACATTAACAGCTCTACCGATACGAAGAAGTTTATCTACGGCGAAGACCGGAATAACCTAGCTCTAGTTAGGAACGAAGCCTCGGGAACTAGAGGACCTAGGTTCCTTCCTAAATCGTAAAGCGGTCCTAGTACCGTAACTCCTACTATTACTAAATACTCTTAGGACGTTGCGGACTTAGCTAAATCCCTAGCCTAGCTTAACTTGAATACGAAAGCATTATAGCGAGTTAGGGAGGTTATTAATACTAGTATACTAAAGGATATACTACTAGTCTACTAGGTTTCCGATCCTAACTACCCTAAGGCCCCTTTAGTTAACGTCTACGCGATACCGAAGATCTATTCTAACTTAGATAGCAAGTGCTAGATATGCGGCGGTTTTAAATATATCTAATCGGACTACCCTATCTAGAAAGAGCTTCTTAAAAGGAAGCTTGTTATATAAGTTAATAGTTAGTTCTACTATACCGATACGGGCGATAAGATTAACTTCGAGTAGGACCGTAGAGCCCCGAAGCTGCCTTAACTTAGGAGTCTTCTAGAGAAGAAGTATAGTAACAAGATCGAGTTTAAGAATACTAGGAATAGTACCCTCGCCGCTATTGCTAAACGAGAAACTTAGAAGGTTAGGGCAAAACAGGTTAAGGAGCGGAGCAGTAATAGTACTACTAAGCCTATTAAGGTTAACTTTGTTTCTTAGGACCCGGACGTAGTTACTAATGTTTACGCGGTTACTAAGAATAGTATAGATGTCTACGCTACTATAAGGTCCTAAACCTAGTCCTAAAATAAGGGCAAGAGCCCGTAGAATCCTACTCGCCCTAGTATAGTAGCCCCTACTAGAGTACTAAAGAACAAGGCGGCCGATAAGGCTAAGCAATAGCGGGAGTTAACCGCTAAGACTAAGACTCTCTAGATAGCTACAGACCGCGCTACCCGAGCTAGCACTATACCTATAGAAAGCCTAGTCGTTCTAGAGAGCCTAGTCGTCCTAGAGACTCTAAAGGTTACTATAGAAGATATTGCTACCGATATTAGTAGTACCCTAGGGCCGGCTAACCTACCTGCCTATAAGCGAAAGTTATCCGATCTAAAGAGCTTTCGCTTTAATAAATACATAAACAAGTATAGTGCTAGCCTAGCTAACTCGTCGGATACAAAGGTAAACGCTCTCTTCTAGGCTTTATAGTTCCTAGACCTTAAGTCTAATATGTCTATAGGAGAGCTACTAGCGTACGGTTTGCCTACTAACCTATTCTAGAGCCGAATCCCTAACGATGCTACCTTTATAAAAGACCTCGCTGCCCTCCGAAGAAAGTAGGGGCGAGAAGACTATATCGACGTCTCTTCCCTATAGTTCTTTCCTAAATTTTCTTTAGGTACTTAAGAGTTAGTAGAAGGCGAATTAGTAACCTACGAGAGCTAGGAGACTATCGATAATACTAACGAAGAGAGGGTTAAGGAGATAGGCCGAGGGGAGAGTAATAATACCGACCCTGTTTCGGTTTTAGTTTCTATTAAGGCTGTCCGGTTTACTAGCTAATAAATCGGTCGAGTAGGACCTCCTCGACCTAAGGAACTTTACTCTATCCCTAATAATATAGACCTTTCTATAGTTACCCGTTCCTTCGCTATCGTTCCCGCTATCTATATTTAAGTTACTATTAGGAGCTACGGTTAGTAGATACTAGCAATGCTTAATAATAGCTCGGAGTTACTTATTATAAGTAAGCGCGAGGCTAAATAGCTTAGACTACTAATAAATAGAGACATTTCCCTTAGTATATAGGGAGTAAATAGGGAGGTTGCGCTAGTAGGTGCCTACTACAATATTATAGTAGACGCTTTCGGCATATGCTTTTCCTTTACCTTCTAGATTGCCGCCGACCTAAATATACTAATTATTCTAGGTTAACTATAGTCTCGTATAACCCGTAGTATCTAGCGCAACTATAACGATAGCTCCTAGAAGGGAACTATTACTAACTAGAACGGCAACCGAGTCGTATTTACTAGTTATATCGGAAACACTAGCTACAAGTCCTACGAGGATATCCTTACTACTTCTAAACGGTCTTCGGGAAACGCTACGGCGCGGTTGTAAGACCGGCAATCTACGCTATAAGTTAGTATAGCTTTAATAGGTTATATCTAGAAGTGCGCCGCTCCGTACGTTAAGGCAAGTTTCTAGGTTCTATACTAAGAAGACAAATACTCGAAGCGATAGCGAGTATAATATAACGACTACCTGCTATACGAGTTAAGGTAATAATGCTATCTTATATATCGCTAGAGGCATTATTACTAGAGGCGGATCTACCCGAACTAACTAATTAGAGCGCGAGTCTAATGCTATCCTAGGGGTATTATTACGAATCTAACGTTTTCGCCGGCGTTATAAATTAGGACTACTAGTTATATACCTATCGACTTAAAGAAACTTCTAAAGAGGTTTACGCGCTGTTTTGTTACGCTAATCTCTAGGCCTAGCGACAAAGAGAGAGAGCTCGGTTTCTATAATCGATTAGTATACATACCCTATATAAGAGGGTAGCTAATAAGATTAAGCCTATAAAGGGTAGCGTATATATTACCGATAGGTCTAATCCTAGCGGAAATCCTAACTAGCGATAAAAGTGCCTTAATTAGGAGGCGATACTACTACCTAGGGATAGTCCGTACGATTAGAAATATATTACTAAAAAGTTCTCTACTATCCCTAGGGGGTTAAGGCTAATAGAGGAGAGGCTTACGACAATTAAACCTAGTATAGAGCTTTCGGATCGTAAGCTTGACCTACTATACGAGCTTTTGTACAATCGTAAAGCCGTATTAGCGTATAACTTCACTTACCTAGGCAGAATTAATCTAGAGGTTGCCCCTCTATAGAGGATCCGAACGATCGAATATAAGCCTTAGGCCTACCCGGGTTTTAAGCTTAACCTAAGCCTGCGAGGTATAGTTAAGGATATAATACGGCAGCGCGTAAAGGCCGGTATACTAGAGCCTTCCTATACCTCGTATCGCAATCTATACTTCCTAGTTTAAAAGAAGACAGCTCCTAGGGAACTAAAGAAGTACCGTCTAATTAACGCTATATAAAAGTTTAACGTAGTTACGATTAGAGATACTAACCTTCCCCCGGAGACTAATAGGTTCTCGGAAGCCTTTGCTAACTATATTGTTGCCTTACTAGTTAATGTTTTCTTAGGATACGACTAGATTCCTCTCTACCCTAATAGCCGGGACCTTACTAGTTTCGAGACGCCTCTTAGGCTATATAGACAAACTACCCTTCCCTAAGGGGCGACTAACTTAGTTGCTTAGTTCGTTCGTATTATAAACTTAGTCCTCGCGGCCTATATCTCCTATATAGCGATACCTTTCCTCGACGACATCGGTATTAAGGGCCCTAAAACTAGGTACGATAACGACGAAGTAGAGCCTAGCATCTATAGGTTCTTTCTCGAATATATTTAGAACCTCGATAGTGTCCTCTACGACCTAGAGCGAGCTAATCTAACGGTATATAGGGAGAAGCTTTAGCTCCTATATAAGCGAATAAATATTGTCGGGTTTGTAACCGATAAGAACGGCCGCTATCCTAATAATATACGGGTCCTAAAGATAGTTTCCTAGCCTAATCCTACCTATTAGAAGGATATCCGAACCTAGCTTAGAGTAGTCTCCTACTTCCGTATCTAGGTCGAGAACTTTATATTAGTATATAAGCCCTTATATACCTTGCTTAAGAAGGATACTAAGTTCGAATAGACCTCCGTTTACTAAGCGGCTAAGGATATAGTAATAGAGGCACTCGTTAGCGTATCTGCACTTATATCTATTAACTACTCTAAGGGTACGGGTTTAATTATTATTGCTATCGACTCGAGCGGGGAAGGCTATAGCGAGATACTAATATAGTATAACCGTAACGAGCTATCCTTACGTTACCCTATTAGGTACGACTTAGGACTATAGAAGCCGATCGAGGCCCGATACGATACTAGAAAGCGGGAATGCCTTAGAGTCTATAAGGCTCTAAAGAAGTTCCGACTATAGCTCTTTAGTATATTCTTTCGCCTAGAAATCGATGCTTAGACGCTAGTCTATTAGCTTAACTATATAGCCTCCGACCTACTAAACTCTACGATAGCTCGGTAGGTTACCTAGATCTATTTGTTTAACTTCGACGTCTTCTACGTTCCTAGTAAAAAGCATACTAGGCTAGATAGCCTTTCTAGAAGGCCCGCTATAGAAGAGGACATCGCCGAGATAATAGAAGAAGAGGATATCGATACGGTAATTAACCGTACTTTCTTCGCTGCCTTCTATATTAATGCTATACTAGCGATTACTAGGCCTACTACCGACGACTAACCTAGTAACTAGCCCGACGAGGGTCCTACTACTAGCGGCTATAACGGCGATAACTAGGATAATACTAAAGCGGATAAACTAGAGAGGGATAATATCCTTAATAGGGTCTACTCCGACGACTCTTATTATATCGCCTACTTCCTAACCTATACGAAGAAAGTACCTAGTCTATTAAAGAGTTAATACTATCGTATTATTCGCTACTCTCGGAGGTTCCTTATTAAGGATCGTATCCTCTAGCGATAGGCTATAGTTAATATACCGCTCTAGCGTATTATTAACGACCTAGTAGCCCGATAAGAAATCCTTCGTTCCGTTTACGATAAGCTCGGCTATCGGGTAGCGGAGGGTACCTTCGATATCCTTCGTCGGCGCTACTAGTAGGACGGCGTATAAGCTAATATCTCTCGCTACTATAAGAGCTGTCCTAAGTGCAATTTTAGGAATAGCTACCGTCGGCTAGGCGAGCTACGTATTCCTACTACCTAATTAGTTAGGGAGCGGTAGTATAGCGATAGGGTCTATCTTAGCCGTAATAATAGCTTATATATTATTCGAGAGGGTCTTTCTCGATAGCTAGAGGCCTATTATTTCTATAAGGGCTGCGGTGCTATTAATACCCGTAATATAGCTACCTTCCTATTTAAAGATCTGTTTTACCGCTAGGGAATACCTTACGAGATTATCTTAGACAACGCTACGAACAATATAGCTAAAGAAGTTTAAGCGCTACTTGTTTCGTATAGGGCGAAAAACGTTCGTATCTCCCCGTACTATCTATAGTCGAATGCTATTATTAAGCGTAGCTATCGATCTTTAATTAATACCCTATCTAAGATAACTAATAGAGGGGACTAGTTAGTTCCTATCTCTACCCGCGTCCTAGCCCTTCTCTAGGCGGATCGAACTACTATTATCGATACGACTAGACTTACGCTAGCGGAGCTTATAATTAGGAGGGACGCCGTTCTTCCTATTAAGTTGTCCTATCGTACGTATAGCGTTTACGATAAGGGGTCTATTCGTACTAGAGCAGATCTCCTTACCCTACGCGCTAAGGCTCTTAAGGATATAACTACGACTTCTTAAGAGGGGCTTGCTCGGTAACGGCGCCTTCGTAAAGAGGCTAAGCAGTATTTTAATAACTATAATACTATTAATTAGGAACCTCTAAAGGTTAGCGATATAGTTCTCCTATACCGGTCCGAGTTAGAATATAGTTACTCCTATAAGCTAGCCTTTAAATAGAAAGAGCCTTATAGAGTATAGGAGGTCCTTTACGATAGTTCTACGTATCGACTTTAGGAACTTAATAGTGCTACCTTAAAGCACTCGCACCCCCGGGCTAACCTAAAGAAGATCGTCGAACTAAGAGAGCCTACCCGCTCTCCCCCGACCGAGGAGGAAGTTAATGCCTCTATAGACCCTCTACCGACCTTAGATACCTATCGAAAGGAGGATCCTACCGCGATTATAGATCCTATACTACCTAACAACTATACGTATCCCTAGATACGTCTTAGTAAGCTATTAGGAATAACTTATAAACAAAGGGAGGGTTATATACGTATTAATTATACGTAGAGCATTTCCGATATTAATTCCGATAGTAAACTAGACTTCTAGCTATCTAACTCTAACTCGGAGGAGGAGCTCGACTAGTCTAGCGACGAAGACCGCCTAGAATTATAGCTAGACGATCCCGAGACTAAATAATTGCTTGTCTTTCCCTATCTCTACTACGTTATTTCCTTGCCTCTAACAACCGTTCTCCGCGCTATTAATATAGTGCCGCCCTATAGCTTTAGTCCTTACTACCTGTTCCTATAGATCTTAATACTCTTAGTTGTTGCTCTCTTTTGCTTTTACCTTGTCTATTGTTTTGCTTTTTAGCCTTCGATTAATGTTGCTATAACTTTATTCCTTTGCTCTTATTTCCTTAGATAGAACTATACGAGGCGTATTTTCCTAATAATACCCTAGGGGTAGTATTAGGAAGATAGCCGAACCTAACCCTCTACCCTTCTAGGACTACTTCCCTCTAGATTCCTAGACTCTAGTAGCTACCCTTAAGTAACAACGATAATAAGATACTCTACTAGAGAATAATCCTGCCCTAATTAGCACTAGTTACGTAGGACACTAAGAAAGGGAGGTTCCCTATCCCTCTCCCTTCCCGCCGCTTAGATAGATATAGCAACCTAGGCCTATAGCCTCTAAGAATAGGGACCTTAGGCTATTAAGCTTAGTATTTAGAAGAAGGAAGAAGGTAAACGTATAGACTACCTTTACGTACTTAATAATGTAAAAGGTAATACTATATCTATAACGGTAGTACTATAGGCTAATATACTAACGAATTAACTGCGCTAGGCCTAGGCGACTTGCTCCTCGTTACCGAGCATCTCTAGGAAAAGCTAATACTACCCCGGGGGTATTATTAGTCCCGCTAGCTTTACTACTATAGATTTCTGCTAAGGACTCGAACTAACTAGTTACATTTCGAGTACGCGAGAATCTACGATAGCTAAAGGTTAATAAAGGCGCGTAGTCGCTACTAGCAATTAGCTAGATCGATTGTTAAACTTTAGCCTACCCTAATAAGAAAGAAGTCTCGTATATAGCTTTACTTTTAGGTTTTATATACAGCCGTTATCCGTTTGCTTTACCGGGATATACGGACTACGTTACCTTCGTACTATATTTAAAGCGAGCTTCCTAAGCTCCTTCTTCTACTCGATTACTAACTAACTCGCTACCGCCTAACTATCCCCTCTCTATCTAAACCCTTTAATTATTATTATTAAGTAACGAACACGTTTTGTAAACTCGTTTCTAACCTACTTCCGCTTCGGTCGACTATGTCTTCCGGCGCCCTAAATCCGCTAGGCGCTAGTAGTAGTAACGACCTACCTACCCCTATTAACCTAAGCCTAGCTACCCTAGTTCCGATCGAAGCTCTATCCGATAGCGCCTTAGCTGCTATAACTAGTCTCGAGTACTACTTTTAGATCGTTACCGCCCTCGAAGATCCTTAAGAGAAGATCGAGAACGCTTATACCCTACTACGCGTTATTAATAGGAATATTAAGAAGGCTACTACCTTAGTTACGTACGGTATAAACAACCTACGTTAGTCTATCGGTAAGCGTATCTTTAAGCGCGACGTTCTTAACGATATAGATAATTAAATAAGCCTTTCCTATCGTCTATAGCCTCGAGATAGCTAGTACCTAGATTCGCTTACGCTTTAAGACCCTCGATTAGGCCTTCGAATACTAGGGAGGACTAAGTAGTCTTCCTAAGAGCCTTATTAACTTCGCCTATAGTAGATAAGAGCGTACTAAGCAGGTCTCTTCGTTCGTTAATAAGTATAAGGTCCGTCGCTAAGGCGCTAAGTACCTTTCCTGTACTATAATCTATCGTATATCTACCGCTAGCAAGAAGGTAGGTAAGCAGTTACTTAACTTATCTTTTGCGCTTAACGACTTTACGATATCCTACTAGAAGCGGTATAACGATACGATTGTCTAGGTCGATCTTAACGTATAAACTACTAAGGATCTACTAAAAGAGAAGGGCTACCGTATTAATAGTATAGGTTTTATTATTAAAGGTTAAGAGGCTCCTATCGTTAATATTCTTAAGCGTAAGGTTCTTCGCCTAGAGACTAAGGCCGATACGGCTACTAGTCTTACGCTCGCTACGGAGATATAGGCTTAAGACCGTCGCTTAACCCGCAACTATAAGGTCCCTTAAGAAGTTAAAGACGAGCGTACTAAGGCCGAAGTAGCGCGTAAGAAGGTACTATACGCTCGCTAGGCCCTCCGTAAGGCTACTAAGAAGTCTAGTACTCCTACTAGTACTAACTAAGGTAACTCGGATATTAATATACTAGATGCGCCGCTAGAAGATATCTCCTCTAAGGGCTCCTTTAGCGAGCGTAGGGATAGAGGCCTTTCGCCGATTCTATTAACTAAGAACATCTATAGCTCTTATAAGGGCGACTCTATTACGTACCTTATTACTAAGATCGATATAGTTCCTAAGGCCGATATAGGCAAGGCTCCTACCGCCCTATCTATCTATTAATAGCTCGACGACCTTAGTAAGCTAGGTAAAGAGCGGTTTACTATATATACTAACTATATTAAGAAGGCCGCTAAGGTCTGTAGTCTTTACGCTAGTACTAAGACGAGTATTCTTATTAGCCGCCTATTAAAGATTAGACGCGAGATCGCTAACTAGGATGCCTTTACTGCCCTTAAGACTAGTTATACTAACTAGTTTCCTAGACGCCCTGCTACTGCGCTAACCTCCTTAGGACTCTACGCATTCAACCCTACTAGCGCTATTACTCGCGATCTTACGCTAACGGATCGTCGGTATAAATTGTTCGCTAGTATTCTCGGCTAAGGTACCTCCTTCGACTGCTTTCGCTAGACTAGCAATACTATCTTCCCTCGAGTCTTTAGTTAGATACAATCGCCTCGTAGAGCGTACCTTTCTCCTATCGTCGACCTAATATAGGAAGAATTTTATATATACTTTTAATATATACGTAAGCTACCTAAGTCTAAGTAGGAAGGCCGTAATACCCTTTAAACCTATAGCGTAAGCAACTAAATCGTCCGTTAGCATCCCGCTCTATAGCTCTTAGCCGTTACCCTTCGACCCGATTATATATACGAGCTTATCTCCGTCCCTAAGCCTACTAAGTACTTTAAGGTAGGTAAAGGCGGTTATAAGAACTGCCCTACTAAGGAGACTTCTCGTCTCGGATAAGATATAATTAAGCTCGTAGCTAGTAAGGGTACTAGCTATCTACGTATTAAGGTTTCCCTTATATCTAAGGATAAGACTACCTGTTTAACTATTATCGAGAGTATATACGAACCGGAGGTCTTCGATAGCTAGGTTAAGAAGCTTATAGGCTGTAACCTAGTTCTACTAAGTAAGGTTAGCAAGCTTACTAATAAGTACCTTACTAACGACGACCTCGATTATATATTCGATAGTTAGCCTAACGAAGGCGAGGTAGCCTAGTAGATCCTTAACCCTCTAAAGGAATGCGAAGTCTCTATTTAGATACTATACCTTCTATATAGTAATCTAAAGGCTAAGAGCGACCGTATATCAATCGACCTAGGCTACTCTCGCGTTATCGACGGTACTAAGATTAAAGGCTACGATAACCTAACCGTCTCTAAGGTTGCTAAGGCGTACCGTAATCTAACCGCTCTTCTAGGTTCGAATACCTTCGTACTATTCGCCTTCCCTACGGCTATCTTAGTTAAGAGCCTTAGTTATATTTCCGATACCCTAGTCGGCAGAATTCCTTAGTTAAGTTACGTTATTTAGAACGAAGTTAAACAAATCCTCTAGTTTAGTAAGGAGGAGCTTAAGGAATATCTACGCAAATAGGAGAACGCTATATAGGACAAGGCTACTAACCTCCTCGTCGCTTAAGCTTACTACGAGGCCGAGTACTTTAGTACTAATAGCTTTAATACCTGCGGAGGAGTTTAGGAGAACCGCCTAGCCGATAAGGTTATTGCTAGTAAGGATTACGGCGCATTAAAGTAATAGTAAGTATAGACTAGTTGCTTAGGAAGTTGTTTTTATATATTAATAGAATCTAGGAATAATACTACCCCGGGGGTATTATTACGGAGTTTCTAAAAAATAGCCTTAGCTAAGATGCCTAAGGCAACTGTATAACTGCTTGTTTTAAGCGCGCATTGTAATACGTGTCTAGTTAGATACGAAGAAAGGGAGGGATATTAGCTAGTAACCGGCCCTATACCTATAGGCTAAGTTTGAGCCTATATAAGAGGCCTCCTTCGGTATAGTAGACAAATTATCAACCTCGTATAGTATATTATTTATGTTACACTTCTATAATGCCTATATTATAGAGCTCTAGTTACTAGTCTAAGCGACAGTCTCGTTATACTATTATACTAAACATAGCTGCCTATATTGCTATAGGTTATATTACCCTCGGTTGCCTATACTATTGCTAGTAGTAGTAGTAGTAGTATTAGTTTCCGTCCTTTAGTAGACTACCGTCGCTAGTCTTATAGGCTATCCTTTCGTTCTCGGCCTAAGTAGTGCCCTATTTAGTAAACTATCTAATTTAGCTATTATCGCAACTGCCTCGGTATAGAGATACGTTAAGGCCTACGATATAAAGGGTTACCTCTACCCTATTTAGTCGCCTTCTATAGTATAGTTTACTTTCGTCGACTAATCGCTATTAACTAAAGAGACGCGCGATATAGAACGTAACTTCTAGTTTAGCGATAATAGTAATATCTCCGACTCGGCTAGGTATATTAGTAATTAGGTTTCTAAGTACTTATAATCCGAATACTCTAACGCGACCGTAGGTTAAATAGAACTAAGTATTATAGATAAAGATACTTAGGCGCTTAATAAGTTTCGTTCCTAGTTACTTACGAAAATAGTTCGCCTTAAAAAGACGCTAATATAGCAACCTATATCTAATACCTCGCGCGTACCGACTATCGATTATCTACTATATTCCTATTTTAATATCGGCTTGCAATTTAAATCTATAGATAATATAGTATTAAGCGAGTAGGTCGAAGAATAGAAGGTAGCGGAAGATATTAAATTTATATACGTATCTAAGATAATATAGGTCTTTACTATATTTCTATTACTACTTCTTATACTATAGAGGGGCGATAAGGAATTAATTAAGGAACTTAGTACTTTTATACTATAGGATATTAAAAAAATACTTCCTAGGATACGCGACTACGGTTTATCGGATACCTATCTCTAGGACTATATACTAATACTATATAACGAGCCGGCTATAGTATCGCTACGGTATATAATCCGAATAAAGCGTAGTAAGCAGCGCTAGCACGGGCATAGAAGTAAGATTATACTAGCTAGCTTTAAGCCGTAGAATGTCTTCGTAGTAGACTTAGTACGTATCTATCTGCCCCCTATCTACTAAGTATATAAGACTAACATTTTTGTAGTATCTTTAGTAGCTAGCTATATAGAAAGAAGGCACCTAGTATTACGACAACATCCTAAGTACTAGCAATATAGCGTATAGAATCCTTATCGATACTTAGAGTAGCTAGACCGATACTACTAGGGCCGACCTTATTAAAGAGTTCGTATCTACGAGGAATAAGGTAAATAGATATAGAGACGAGAAGTAGCTTATAGTAGTATATACAAGCTAGATTACAACTAGTATAAACCTCCCCCTTACGGATACTATTATTATTATCGACAATTACTAGATTCCGGAGGCTAATATTTAAATAGGTAGAAGAGTATCTCGTACGGCCGGCGTTTAGAGGGTAGATTTTACAGAGTCGTACCGATTTGTAATAGTATTAGCTATAATTATATAGGTAGTATAGGTTATAAGTAGACAGGTACGAGCTTAGGATATATAATAATCGCTCGGCTTCGAGAAGGAAAAAAAAAGGAAAAAGGGTAAAGTATAATAGGATATAGCTATAGCGTACGTCGGCGCTAGTATTACGAGTAGGGGAAGTAGTATATAGAGTTAACGTCGATATAGCAGATACGCTATAAAATTTTAATATAAGTAAAGCAAGCCCTAACTTTGTATTTATCCGCGCCTAATATTAATAACTACTACTATAGGTATAAATTAGCGATACGACTCGATAACTAACTTAGCGTACGAGTCGGTAAGCCTATATATTAGGAAGCGACCTAGACTACCGCTCTGCCCTTTAAATTAGCAATACTACTCGATAACCGACTAGCTATCCGACTTAGCCTAGCTTAGGTTACTAATCGGCAAACCGACGTATTAGAAAGCTACCTAAACTACTGCCCTACCCTTCCTATCCCCTCTTACTATATATCCGTATAGTATATTTCCCTATATTCTATTACTACCTTTACGTATCGAGTATAAGGTTATTATATACCTATTGTTTTCGTAATAGAAACGCAACCTATTTACGTAATTGCTCTAACTCTAGTACTAACCGCTCTACCTCGTCTTATAGTTCTTTATTTGTCTTCTATCGTGTAAATAGCGGCGGTCTATTCTTGCGGATATATAGCGCTACCTTGCCCGAGATTCGAATGCTTCGTTTAATCTATCTATCTAGGTTCTCTATATTAGGAAAGGCTAACTAGCTACTACGTAAATCGACTCGGTTAAGTACTAACGACTTAACCGCGTACTACGACTCTTAACTATCCTTTACCTTATCTATACTATCGAAGTTCCCTATCGTTCTGGTATTAAGTAGAATATATATAGTATAGACCCTAGGCTAGGAAATCGAATATAGTCGACTAGGTTATATAGTATAGGCGATCGGTTAAACAACCCTATAACTATAGCTAGAGCGATTAGCAACTAGCGCGCTAGCTAGAACTATACTCGGCGCTACGATACTATTTACCACATAGCGCTACTATTACACGTACGGAGCTAGACTATAGTTAGAGCAAAGGCGTAGATAAGGTTAAGCTCGAAATAAGAACTACGCCGAGGATAAGGAGTATCGCGAGGAGGACGCTACGGCTACGGCTATCGCGGGCCTCTAGTAAATTAAGAAGCTAAACTCTATCTACTACGCGGCGCCGCTATTATACTATAGAGCGAGATTATAGCTAGGGCAAATACGTAGGTAAAGTTAAGCTCGAGATACAAACTACGCCGGTAGTAAGAGCGGGCCTCTAGTAGAATAAGAAGCTAAACCCTATCTACTACGCGGCGCCGCTATTATACTATAGAGCGAGATTATAGCTAGGGCAAAGGCGTAGGTAAAGTTAAGCTCGTAATAAGAACTACGCCGGCGGTAAGAGCGAGCCTCTAGTAGAATAAGAAGCTAAATACTATCTACTACGCGACGCCGCTATTATACTACGGAGCGAGATTATAGCTAGGGCAAAGGCGTAGGTAAAGTTAAGCTCGAGACGCGAACTACGCCGGTAGTAAGAGCGGGCCTCTAGTAGAATAAGAAGCTAAACCCTATCTACTACGCGGCGCCGCTATTATACTACGGAGCTAGATTATAGCTAGGGCAAAGGCAGCAAGAGCATCGCGGGAGGGCGATACGGTAATAGGAAGTATTTAGATTTAATATAAATGCCCTAGACTTACGTCGTCGTAGGTATTACTACTTTATAGTTTACTTTAGGATAATTTAGATCTTAACTACTACTAAGTCGCCTTACTTACTCTCGGAGTATCTTATAACTATACCTTTATTATTCTCGCTATATATTGCTCCGACGTATATAACTAGTATAATACCGTTAGGATAGAGAAATAAGGGACCGGGGGAACGGAATAAAGGGGAAAAAAAAAATGGAAGGAACAGAGGGAAGGGAGGGAAGAAGGGGAGGAAAACGGAAAGGAAGAGGGGGGGGAAGAGAAAACGAGGGTGAAAAAGGAGACGGGGCAAGAAGCATGGCGGGGGGGAGGAGGGAAAGAGAAGGAAGGTAAAAGGTGGAAGAAGAGGGAGACCAAGGGAAAGAAGGGGAAAGAGAAGAAGGAAAAAAAAAGAAGGAAGGTGGGGAAAAAGAGGAGGGGAGTAGGGGAGAAGGGGAAGGGAGAGAGGAAGGAGAAAAAATAAGAAGGCGGGGAAGAAGTGGGAGAGGGATGCGAGGAGGAAGGAGGGGAAAGGAGGAAAAAGAGGTAAGGGAGAGGGAATGGGGGAAAAAAGGAGAAGGAGGAGAGGAGAGGAGGGGGAGGAGAAGTTAGCTGAATGAGGAGGAGAGGAGAGGAGAGGGGAAGAGAGTCGGGGGGAGAGAGAAAAAGGGGGGGAAGGAAGGGGGGGGGGATAAAAGGGAGGGGAGGGGAAAGGAAAACCTACCTAAGAGCTTCCTCTGTCGTGTCCCTAAGCTTCTTTATTAGCCCTCTAGCCGAATAAACGGTCCCTTATTCTCTAACCTAACGGCATTACGCTAGTTTGCATACGTTAGAGCAAAAGCCGTTTAGAGTTAAGGTTAGGCCTATTATCGGCTTCGCGAAGGCTACTAATAAGATCTAGGTTTAGCGTTTTAGTAATACTAACTAGGTTAGATTCCGCCTTACTAACTATAGTATCCCGAATACTATAACGCGATAGATTACTATAAATAATTACTTCCGTTAATAGTACCGAATTACCCCTAGATACCTAGATAGTCCGGTACTTAACGTTAGTATACGCGCTAATCCCTATAACCTACCTACCGAGCTATATACAATCTGTACTAATTAGCCTTATCGACGCCTGCTTAGAGGCGACTAGACCTCTAAGATACTTAAATTCGTAGCTATATTTCTAAACCTCGATACTATATCTATTACCGGAACTCCCGATACTAGGCTTAGGAATAGTCCGCGGCTCTTCCGTCTTACCGATTCTACCGGTAATTATTGGTTAACTTCCGTAAAGCTATTTAGCTTCTCGGTAGGTACTAGTATAAACACAGTGCCCGGCCGTATCCTAGATACTTCTCGCGTAGGCTATAGTTTGAATTCGAAACCTAGTATACTATAGAAGGACTACTAGAACTTATAGAGCGTTAAGTTTACTAGACCTAGAAAATTTAATAAGTAGTCGGTCCTAGTTATTAACCGTAAGAGCAATAGAGGCAATGCACTATATAGTAACCTAGGTAGTCCTAAAAAGGCCTTTATAAAGCTCTACGGTAGCAAAGAGAAGTATCCGAAGATAACTGTAATTATCGTTAGTAAGCGTTACTATACTCGTTTCTACCCGACTCGTAGGTAGGATATATATAATAACTATTAGAACCTACTCGTAGGTATAGTCGTCGACTATAGTATCGCCGACGAGATTTATATAGAGTTAGGCTATAGGTATATTTAGGACTTTAAGGCAGAGTACGACCCGCTTACTACTTAGTTATAAAAGACGAAATTAATTCTAAGGCGGACGAACTTTAACAATTAAGATAGCAATATGCCGCCTATCTAGCCGTACGATAAAGGCTATATCTATCTATCTACTAGTATACTACGTAGACCTCCTTCGCGAGCGTAGCTATACCTATTTATTTAGCGTCCCGACTAAGAGTTATAGCAGTAATTCTTAGGTTTTTAACGTCGGATAAGAGTAGTCTCGTCTAGTAGAAGAAGAAGAAAAAGAAGAAGAATTTAATATTAGGAGAATAAACTTTAGTAATTTATATACTACTACTACTACTATATCTTTAGCTATACGACTAAGGCTAGGTTTACCTATACTAGATATATACCTTAGCAATCTAGCGCCGGGACTCGATATAAACCTAATAATACTATAGGCTTAGATCTAGTACTAGTATATTAAAAGGGCGTATAAGGCTACAATTATTATTAAGTAGCTAACCTCTTCGTTATAGGTAGAGCTATTTGTCTTCGCCTATAACGAAGGGATTAGCTGCTTAAGAATAATTGTAGCCTTATATACCCTTTTAATATACTAGTACTAGATCCGAGCCTACGGCGTTATTAGCCTCGATCTTCGTTAACTACGGTATAACTACGATAGCGACGAAAATCCTATAGTACTTCTACTAAGAATTACAACGAGATACTATAAAAGATAAGAAACTATATAGCGGGACCTAAAGCAGTATAGAACTCGTACGAGTCGAGACTAATTAGGCTATCTACCGCAAGTCGGTAGTAGTAATAGTAGCAATAGGATATAGATATAGTAGCTAAGAGGCTAGATAGGACAAGGAAACTAGATAGCGGGAAGTAAAGCAGTACGGAACTTATACGACTCTAGGCCGAGTAGGGTATCCGCCGCGAGTCGGTAGTAGTAATAGTAGTAATAGGATATAGATATAGTAGCCGGGAGGCTAGATAAGACAAGGAAACTAGATAGCGGGAAGTAAAGTAGTACGGAACTTATACGACTCTAGGCCGAGTAGGGCATCCGTAGTAAGTCGGTAGTAGTAATAGTAGCAATAGAATATAGATCTAGTAGCCGGGAGGCTAGATCGGATAAGGAAACTAGATATCGGAAAGTTAAGTAGTACGGAACTTATACGAATCGAGGCTAAGTAGGCTATCTATAGCGAGTCGGTAGCAGTAGTAGTAGTAGTAGTAGAATGCTAGGGTAGTAGCTAGGATAATAATTTTAACTAGTAGTAGCTAAACTCTTCGGTACTGTATTAATCTATATTAAGGCCTATCGCGATAAAATATATAGGTATACGTATCTATAATTAAATTAGTCGCTATATATACCGGAATGTTTTAAGTTACTTCTAAGTAATTCGACAATCCGCGAAGGCGTAGCTACCGCTAGTATATAGAATATAGGTTAGTCTAGCGCTAACCGAGCGTCTAATACAAAGACGGTAATACTAGAAAATAGTATCGTAATATAGAAGGATATAAGTTTAATATATTAATAGTATTACTAAAAAGTGTAGGCTAACTCTAAGATACTAAGTCGTAGTATTAATCTGCCCCTAAATTATTAATCGACCCTAAACTTAGCAACCCTATATATAAATAATATATATATCTATACTAGACTAGCAATACTCGTACGCTAACCTGCGATAGTATATAATACTGCCTTAAGCCGACCGTAGTAAACGTTTATCGTACTACTTAGAGTTAGTAGTAGCTAAACATTCGAGTTATAGTAAAACGTACTTATCTAGATACTATCGATATACTACTTATCTACGCCGCGGACTATAGCAATAGTACGAGCCTTACTAGCGTCCTAGTCTAATATACTACCGTCCGGAAACATAATATAGTTAGCGAGCTTAGTATTAGCAAGAACTAGATCGTATAGGAGGTATATAAACTAGTCTTCTAGGTACGAGCGATCGAGTAGTAAATCCTTATTAGCAAACTAGCCTATAAAATAGAAAGAGGCACTAGTAGTAGTATAATTGCTACCGACTAGAAAATAGTAAACGCGAGTATTATTACCCTCCCCGGCCTACTAGTATAGAAAGCCGATCTACTCTAGGTTATAACCTATAATATCCTATTAAGTATAGGCGAGCGAGTAGGTAATACCCGGCTAAAGCACCTATATCGATACGATTAGCTCTAGATCTCGCTACGTCGAAGATATAGTCTAGTATAAGGGCAATTCGATCCTAACTAGAAATACACCTAGCCGACCTTAATACCTAGAACCCTAAAGCGGGTTAGAGCCGCGGGCTCTAGCTAATAGAATAGTACTATTAGCTAGGGAGTAGATAACTAGCGTACTATCCCTAGAGCGATACGAGACCCGATACTTAGCTACGCTAGAGGTTAAGACATAGGTTAATACTAATAAGTCGGCGTATAGGTCTATATAATAGCGTATATATAATAGCGTATATATAAAAATGAAATAGAGTCGATAGGATAAGGCTTTATACTTCTATCTAATAGTCGTACTAATAGGGTAGTTGTAACTACTACGAGTCTTAGAGGCCTTAGATTTAATATAAACCGCTTATTAGATGCCGCCTTAAACGACGTCGTTACTAAGTCGGCTAAGCAATACTTACTAGTAGTTACATCGAGCGCTATTCGTTTACTTTGCTTAGGAATACAACCTAGCTATAATATAACTAGAGCAAGCCTTAGTAGTACTAGGCGAATTTAACGTAATTAATAATACTACGGGGTAGTATTAAACTAGAGTAATGCTACTTCTATACGTATATAGAATTAAACATATACAACGCATTTTACGGTATAATATATAGGCCTTAGGGCGTTAGAATTAACGTAGAAATCTAGTCGAAATGTAGTACGGTCGTTTATATTTAGTATTAATTTTCCGATTAGTCCTAACTAGTAACCGAGTCGGACGGCGAGTCGGTATACAAATTAGTATTTATATATTATCGTAAGAGGCGCTAGTAGAGTAATATTAAGTTAGTATAATCGAACGGGATAAATCCGAGTTTTTGCCGAATCCGTAGGCTACGAATCGATATCGAGTCGGACCCCGACTTATATCTAACTTCGTAGTAGTAAGAGGGGTTTGCTAAGTACTGCACTTATAGTAGGGCTAAAGAGCCTTAGTAACTTCGTATACGTCGATATACGACAAACCTATAGTAGCTATAATAATAGCGCCTATTATCGAAAGCTAGCTATATATATAGTAATATCTTACTATATCGAATACGGGTTATATAACCGGCTACTTAAAAGCTCCTATAGCTATAAGCAATATAGAAACAAGTACGAGAAACGCGCCTACGGCTATAAGTAATATAGAAACAAGTGCGAGAAACGCGTCGTACTAAAAGAATTTGCCGAGTACGATTCTACTATAAATAATACCGCGAAGCGAGCCCGACTTAACTTATATACGATCTAAGGTAGCGACTAGAGTGCCGAATAAGCCGACGATAGATCGATACTAGAAGATATATAGCAAGACGTAAATAAAGAAGGTACAACAGAAGCTATTCCAGTAACGATACTAACGCCAACAGTACTAGCGCTACAGGAAGATAAAGGAAGTATAGATAGCATTAAATAGGATAGACATCTTAAATTACCGGAATTCGATATATAGGATAGCCTAGCGGACAAAGACGAAATAGAGAGCGTACAGGTAACTACTGCCGGAACGACAATAACGCTAGGAAGCTAGAAGTTAATAGGATTACGGCTAATACTAAAAGGCTACCGTACCGCGGATAATATCGATATATTTACCAAATACACTAGCTATACCGCTAGCAAGCCTATAGCTAGGTATAGTATAATTATAGTTTAGTATAGTAGAGTAAATACAAGCGCCTAATCTATAAGCAGCGTTAAAATACAAATATAAGATACTTCGGGCGAGTACGGAATATTTAAGTTACTATTCGATATGAGCTTTATATAACTCTTAAAGAGAGAGAGAATATCCGGATATATAATTACGAGGCTTTTCGAAAACGAGAGGCTAGCACTACTATACGATCTACTAAGCTAGAAAAGCGTAAAGGTTATAACGTCGAAACTACGAGCTAGCGGTATACTACTATCGAGGGCATTAGGTTAAATAAAGGTTCGAAAGCTATACCTTCTAATAAGTCGAACGGGTTGCGGTAGTACGGAACTAGTGCTACGATACCGATCCGTTAAGAAAGCAGTAATATTCTTAATAGGTTATAGTAGCTTTAGGAATAATCTAGTATATAAGCTATATTAAGCATAGACGACTAACGACCTACTACGGCGAATCTACTCTAATATAGCGTTAGTAGACTAGTAGTAGGATACCTAGAGTAAGATAAATATAGACGGCGTAACGATTATACCTCTAATCGTATTAACCGATAAAACGTAAATAACTAACTACTAAGGTAACTTAATAGTATACCCTATATATCTTACTATCGGAAACCTATACGTACGAGTACGTAACGCGAATAACAGACCCGGTACGATCTTACTAGGACTACTACCGGTCGTTAAGGATAGCGATAGTTTTACTAAAAACAGTATATATTATATATCGATAGTATATATCTTTCGCTCCGCTATAAAAGCGGCCGACGGCGAGGGCTAGGACATTATATACGTAGATAGCGCGACGCGTAGGTACTTTCTAATCTTAGTAGTAATATTAGTAGACTATAAAGAGCAAGTTGTATATACCGGAGTTAAGACAAATATATATTATCTAAGTTGCCTAGTATATCCGATAGAACGAGAGCACCTCGATATTATAGTAGAATAGCGGTTATACGACTCTACGAAGTAGCGACATCTAAGGCAACGTAAAGGCGAATATATAGCGAAGGATCCGTAGAACGTCTACGATATCGATTGCTTTATATAGCGCTAGAAATACGTCGATATATACTAGTCTTTAGTAGTAGATATACTATACTAGCTGCTAAAAGGAGTGCTAATATACGCAATCTAATAGACTACGGACCTACTAGTAGACAAGATAAGCTATATAAAAACGAGGAGATACCGACTAGTTGCTAACTCGACCCCGAATAGAGGCCTATCTACTAAAATAAGAAAGCTAGGGAAAATAGTAGTATAAGGGATTATCGATACGATACTAGATAGACGGTTCGCGTATATATCCGTATATACTAATCTTCGCAAGTTCTGCTACTACTTAGTAGTTACTTAGTAGATAGGCTAAGAGTAGTAAAGCGTCCTACGAGTCTTATTAGTTATATTTATACTACTACTTAAAGAGGTCCGTTAACCGTAGGCGATAAGATTTCTACGTATACTAGTAGACTTTACTATTCTAGCGATATATAGATACTATAACGACGAAACAGTTAAGTATCTAAGGATAGCATTATACCGGATAAACGAATAGAAGAATGTGTTTCGCCTATATAAGGTAATAAAGGTATAGAAGAGGGCCTAGCGGAAGGCGAAGGCTACTACGCGAAGAACGAACGATTTAAATAACGACGATATAGTTATAATAGACGAAGACGACGAAGCTAACGAGCTAATAATAATACAAATAGAAGGGCACTTTAATATACCGAAATTCTATAGTATAATATATACCCCGAGCTATATTAAGACATTCGGCAATCTTCTAGACTTAAATACCGGCTATTTCGAGCACAAATACTATAAACTACTAAAGCTTACATTTCGGCTAATAAATAAGAAGCCTAGCTAGGAAGAAAGTATACTAGATAGCGATACTAATAGATTAAATATATAGGCCGAAGACGATAAAGAATATATAGCAATCCCTACAAATACTCGTACCGTTAAAGAGTATATACAATAGCTAATAATACTAACTATAGTACGGCTAGTAGAGGATATCCTAGGATACTAGCCCGAGAAATAGAGGAACAGAAAGAAATCGGTTAAGTAGATTACGATAAGGGAGGCTATAGCTATAATAGAAGAGAACCTAGGTCGCAACTTCTAATAAGCGATTACGGTATTTATACGGTAATAGGGTGCCTACGATAAGAATAGCGTATTAAGTACCGTAGCCGACCCTAACGATATCGTAACGGACTATATATACGTCCTAGATATAGAGATCTGCTTCTACGGTAGAATCCGATACTAGAAGCCTATAGGTAAGGATATAGAATATCCTAACGTAGTAGTAGCTAACTTCGCGAGATATATACTAAACTAGGAGGGGCTCTACGGCAATAGACGTTATAATTTTATATAGGTATAAGAATACAACGTTAATTATATAGAAACACCTAATAAATTAGCGGTTCGATTCGGCGGTCGCCTACTAGCGTAACTAAAGTACGTAATCTCGATTAATATAGAAATAGGAATTAAATATAGGAAGGGGCTTAGGACGAAATAGAGGCCCGTTATAGGCGTTTTTATTAAGCTTTACGACTATATTAACGATAAGAGCGAGTATAAGGATACGTATAGTCTAACGACAATCCGGCTATAGCGTCTTTTACCGTACTATAGTAGACTTAAAGGACGACGGATATATAGCCTACTACTAGTCTATTATATATTATATACCGTACCTATAGACAAAGGCGCCCTATATAGAACTCGCTATATTAATAGTATAGTTAATTTCGAGACGTATAATACAATTTACGACGAGGAATAGGAGGATAAGGAAATGCGAGCTATAAAGGCTTACGGGCGAGTAATAAAAAGGCAACGTACCGAGTAGAGTATATAGAAATCGTATCTCCGAAATATAGATAATAATAATACTAAGGCGGCGAAGAATAATTTTATAGTTAATAGAGAACGTATAAGATAGAATATAGCGATATATAGTAACGACGGTTAATAGTAATAGTAATATACTTAAACCTATAGTACTACTAGTATATTCTAGTTTAGACCGAGTCGACTAATACGACTAAGTCGACGAGTCGATAAGTATTAATATAGTAATATACGAATAGTATAAACATTACTAACGACTACGACTACGAGCGACCTAGAGCGATCCTATATATATAAAAATTTACCTAAGCGATCCTATCGATTGCGTCGATCCTATCGATCCTATCGATCCTAAGCGACTTAGATACAAGTCGGGTTGCGACTTAGTCGCTTAGGATCGCTTAGGATTGCTTAGGATTGCTTAGGATCGCTTAGGATCGCTTAGGATCGCTTAGGATCGCTAAGGATCGCTTAGGATCGATAGGATCGATAGGATCGACGCGATTAGGAAAAAAGTTTTTATAATATAGGTCGTATACCGAGCTTGTTTTCGAGAGTAGTAGTAAAGTAATTATACTATAACCTTAGCAATTCTTAAAGACTATATAGTGCCTATAGTAACTGTAATACCTTTCCTTTCTATTTAAAGCCTTCTAGTAGCTTTAAGTATAGTATATAGGGTAGGCTAGCATTTAGGAAGGCATTAATAGAGTCTATTTATTTAGCCTCTAGATCGAAGGAAGCGGTAATTGCTATTAAGGCTCGGAATACCCTCGCTACTAGTATAGAAGTATATATATCTAGGTACGTGCTCTTCTATAGGTCTCCTCTTATATATACTCTTACCTTAAACTTTACTAGCCTTCTATCTATATCTCCCTTGTATTTAAATACCTATTTAAGTAGTAGCAAGCTATAGCTAGGTTTATCTATTAGTTAATTAATATCTAGCTACTTAAATGTATTAGTTTTAAGTGCCTTATTAAACTCTACTATAGTAGCGTATATCTAATACTCTTTAAATTGGCTCTTTAGTACCTATCGCTAGTTACGTAGCTCTTTAAGTAAGTCTAATACTTTCGGTATAAGGGATAAATCGTTTTTATTACGAGGAAGAGGTAGTAGATCGCTATTAGCTTAATTACTCTCGGCGCTATTACTATTGCCGTATATTAACCTAGCTTCGTACTCTACTAGTATATATAGGTTGTTAAATAGAAGGAGGGTTCTCGCTTACTCTCGGTTACTAATATAGTAACGGTCTTAATAGGTAGCTGCTACTCGCTATCGTTTATAAGGGTTGTTAACTTAATAGTACGGTCCTCCTATATTTAGTAAGTAACGATAAGATATATTAGCTACTTTAATTAGTATTAGCAATTTAGCTAGCTCTACGCGTAGTAGATTAAAGTCTATATTATCTATATAACCTAGTAAAGGACGGAAACTAATACTACTACTACTACTACTACTAGTAATAGTATAGGCAACCGAGGGTAATATAACCTATAATAATATAGGCAGCTATATTTAGCAAGATAGGATAATAAGACTGTCGCTTAGGCTAATAACTAGAGCCCTACAATATATGCATTATAGAAGTGTAATATAAACAATATACTATACGAGGTTAATAATCTATCTAATATATAGAAGGAGGCCTCTTTTATAGGCTTAAACCCTAGCCTATATATATAGGGCCGGTTACTAGCTAATATCCCTCCCTTTCTTCGTATCTAACTAGACACGTTTTATATTACAATTTACGCGCTTAAAACAAACAAATAGTTATATAGTTACCTTAGGCATCTTAGCTAAGGCTATCTTTAGAAACTCCGTAATAATACCCCTAGGGTAGTATTATTCCTAGATTCTATTAATATATAAAAGCAATTTCCCTAGTAATAACTAATCTACTATACCGACTTACTATTGCTTTAATATACCGTAATCCTTACTAGCAATAACCTTATTAGCTAGTCGGTTCTCGAGAACCCCTCCGTAGGTATTAAAGCTATTAGTACCGAAGTACTCGGCCTCGTAGTAAACTTAATTAACGAGTAGGTTAGTAGCCTTATTCTATATAGCTTTCTCCTACTCGCGTAGATATTCCTTAAGCTCCTCCTTACTAGACCCCGTAGTAGTTCGAGTTAGTTTAGTTTAGTTTACTAAGCCGAAGATCTAGTTTAGTTTAGGTTAGTTTGCTAAGCAACTATAGGATTAGCTAGTTCGAACTATAGAATTTATCGGTTTCTAAGAAGTATAAGAATGTCTACGTAACTTAAAGCAAGCCCTTTATAAGATACGAGAGTATAGCCGGTAGCGTAGCCGGTATTTTTTAGTTATAGGAAGGTACTTATATAACCCTAAATCTATGTTAGGACTAAAGAGGTTATACGTAATTAGTATATAACTAGGCTCGAGTAAAGCTAGGGTCTTAATGCCTTAGGCAGGGCTTAGCGCTTAGCGTTAGGCTAACTAGCCTGCCTTCCTCCCTCTCCTTTTAGATCTCTATCGAATACTATACTAATTTACTACTACCCTATCTACCTACTAATATAACCCTTCTTATATAGTATTCGATCTACCCTTTAAGGGTAGTAGCTAGATAGTCCTTATTTTAAGCTTTTAGCGGTATAGCTACGAAAACTATCGATTTAACTATATTACGCCCGAAGAACGGGACCTATACGTACTATTCTATTAAAACAACCGTACCAATTATTAAGCAAGGCCTTCTATACGGCCTATTATACTAAGTTAATCGCACTAAGCCGATACCTACTAATTCCGCTATATCCGTATCTTAGGGGCCTATAATATATTATTAGTGTTACCCCTTATTATAGCCGGCTTATTACGAAGCAACAACAACCGTAGCGCCGCTAGCAGCGCTAGCAATAACAACGCTAGTAGCATAGTTCCTACTAAAGTACCTACTAAAGAGCCTACTAGAGAGCCTACTAAAGAAGAACCTATAATTCTAGGTAATAATCTAGAATTGCCTATTAACGACATTCTTAATAATATTGTTAATCGACGATATAGCTAACTAGCCTTTAGCCCTCAACTATTAGGGAGACTTTAAGAAGCTACTTAAAACAGGCTTACTACTCTACGTTAAGAATAATAGCTAAAGGATAACCTCCTCGAGCTCTGTCGCCTTTAGGAAGCCCTAACAACTACTACTAAACTAATAGTAGGACCTTCTTTACTACCTATCTAAAAGAAGGATGCTAAACTTAAGGACTATACTATGTTTAATAGCTCTAGTCGAAAGCAGTATAACGACTATATTTGTAACTATAAACTCAACTAGCGCAATGTACTAAGAGCGCTACTAGACGACTATTCCTTAGTCGTATACGCTATATAGTATATAAATAGCGACCTAAAGCGTATATAGGATAACTATTTCGACTCCCTTAACGATTAGACTACTGTTTAGTAGCAGACCTACAAAACTATTATACTAGACACCCTTAGAAATCCTATACTAAGGCAATAATACGCTTAGGACCTGTATCTTCGAGCTAAGCAAAAGACTAATTAATCGGCTCGCTTATTTAAGGCCTATTTAAAGACCCTCGAGGATAACCTTCCGGCTAAGACTAATTCTATATAGATCTCTAAAATACGCCCTAAGCTTAGGTAGGAGCTTATTCTCGAATTAGACCGCCGCCGTGTATTTAAATAGGCTAACCTAACACGCATTCAATTTATAGTCGAGGTAGAAACAGCTAAACGAGCTGTCTAGCTCTAGTAACGACTAGAATTAAGGATCCGACCTACTAGTAACCGTAGCAACTATAGCCGCGGAGGAAACTAAGGTTCCTACTAAGACAATAATGCTAATAATAGGAACAGTAATAGCGACCGTAGAAGAGGCCGTAGCCGGCGGCTATATAGGGGAGGCCGCGATAGGGGCCGTAGAAGGGGCTCGTATCCCTATAGTACTAATCGCTTAACTAATAATAGTAGCAATAGCGGCTATAGCAATCCCCTAACTAGATTGAAGTGCTTCAACTACGATAGCACTAGCTATCTACTAGGCTAATGCGATAAACCTAGGGACTAGGCCCGGATTAACCGTACTTCCGCCGAATATAAGAAACACCTTTTAGTAGCTAACGCTATCCCTATAGGCTAACCTTCGAAAAAAGAATAAGCGCCGCACTAACTATTAGCCTTATACGGCGTAAGACTATCGATATTATACTAGCTATAACACGTTCCTACCTTATATAGGATACGAAGGGTACTAACTATTAAACTAAGGTTATACTAGATTTAGGAAATTCAGTTAGTGCCCTTATTAGCTATCGCCTAGCTAAGTAATTAGACCTTCGACAATTGAATAGGGCTAACCTACTAACCCTTACTTAGTTTAATAACGCTCGGTACTTAACCTATAGGGTCTATTATATAATTTATATTCCTATAGTTCTAAGAGACGACCTCGAAAAGAAGCGCTTATTAGATTTTACTACCTACGTAGTAGATATAGATAGCCTCCTATCCGATATTGCTATCGGCAACCCTATCCTTAAGTACTATACTATAGCTATAGACTTAGGCATTTAGAAATAGCGATTTAGAATCGCTAGGAAGGAGGACATTAAATATATTAATGTTAGCGAGTGCCCTAATAATATTAGGGTCCTATTTATTAGCAACCTAATACTAGCCTCTGCCTTAGCTAATCCTACTACCGACCTACTCGGTAGTAATAACAATAAACCTATACCCCCTAATAGTATAGATCCTAATTAGCTCGCTCGTATACCCTATACTATCCGAGAAACCTATATTAAGGTGTTTAAACACTACCTAGCATCTATATTGCCTATATTTAAAGAGACGGATTATAAGATTAATATTATAGAGGGCAAAGAGGTCCCTTTCGGTCCCCTCTATAACCTTAGTAAACGAGAGCTTGCTATATTACGTAAGTACCTAGAAGAAAACCTAGCTAATAGCCGGATATAGTATAGTAACAGCCCTACTAGTGCACCTATCCTGTTCGTACTAAAGAAGGATAGTAGCCTACGCCTATATATCGATTATCGGAAAAAATAGCAGCGAACAATTAGAGACGAAGGGAAGATAGTTAAGAAGGAAGGGAGGACGAATAGAAAGCACTATATACTAGGGCAGAGGAGGTGCTAAAGGCGGAAGATAGAAGAACCCCTAAGAGGGCATATAGGATAATAATCTTAGAACTCCTTAGAGGACTAAAAGCAATCTATAACTAGGCAAGCTACGTAATTACAAAGGTAGCTAATATAGTCGTAGCAAAGATTACGAAGAAACAATAGGAAATAAGCCTAAACTACCGTATCTAGGCAGTAGTAGCTAGTTAGGAGGCGCTAAAACCCCCGAGGACAGTAGTTAGAGTCTATATTACGGACCTATAGGAGCAAAAGGAAATCTAAGGACTTATAGGGAAAGAGATTATAGAAAGAATTGTAGTTAAAGAGGTAATTAGGGCTAGGAACGAAGGAAAAGGGGTAATCAAGCTATTTATAGTATAAGAGTAGGACAAAAAGAAGCTAGAAACACAAAAAGAAGAGACAACTAAGATAGGGAAAACAGCAAAGGTCTCCTAACAGCAATTCATAATTATAGCCTATAGTATAATAAGAAGCTTTAAGGAAGAATAGGATATTAAGAGCCTATAGAGACAAAACCAAGCTATATACCTAGGCCTAAAGATTATAAAAGTAGTATAGATTAAAAGGAAAATCGAGGAGACTAAGAAGTAGTCTTCCCTAATTATCTAGGTAGGGAGTGTAGAGCAAGCTAATATAGTACTAGACTAGGGGTTGTTCTAGGAATACGAGACATTAGAAACAGAGATACATAGAAGCAACTATAGGATAATGCAGTGCTTCAAATGTCAACACTATAGACACTTAGTAGCTAAGTGCATAAAGACAACTAACACCTGCTCCTATTATATAGGGGATTACTAGGTTAAAGAATGCAAAGCATATAAGGGAGAAGCAAGATATATATACTATACTAAAAGACACCCCTCTTAGGCGAAGGAATGCCTAGTAAGAATACAAGCAGCGAGGAAGGCAAAGGAAGCTAGAATCAATATACTAAAAAGATATATAACAAGCTAGGGCAGCTAGGTATAGAAGCAACCTAGCTAAGTGCTACAAAAGAGGTCTAGATAAGATAATAGGTTTACATTTAGGGCCTTACTAGCACAAGAGAGTCACTAGCAACTAGGGAGACTAAGATACCTTAATATTATAGGAAAGGAAGTAGGGCAGATAAAGCTTAGTCAAATGTTAGTCTAAAGTAAGGGAAGACTAAAGGAAAACTTATAGGGAAATAATATAGATAAAACCTAATAAACATTGCAATATTACTAAATATTATACAGTACAATATTAACAAGAGTAAAGATAAGGTATAGAGGAGCTTCCTTTAGGTACTAAACCTAAAAGAATATTATATTATTGCAATCTAAGAGCCCTAGCTTAACCTATATACAAAGAGACTAGCAACAGTTAAAGACCTAAGATACTACCTAATTATCTACAACTAGGGAGCCCTAAGGACATATATCTATATTAGTAAGGAGATAGATACAGAAACCTAGCAGGCTCTACTATAGGAGGATAGGGACCTAATATTAGTTTAAGTAGAGACATCCTAAGGTATACTCTAAGTCTACTGTATATACAACCTACTACTAGACTTAAGAAGCAGTACCTAACTAAAAACCCTAGAAAGACTATCTAGAGTTATCTAGGGGAACACCTACTAAATCCTACTTAGGGATTTCAACCTCTACTACCCCCTCTAGGGCTTAGACTTTACCCTAGCTTACTACTTCCTAGTAGGAAGACTAATTAACATATTAGAGAGGGAAGAAATAGAAATTGTTACCCTAAAGGGACTAATTACTTAGGAGGCAAGAGGAAGTAGTAGTATACTAGACCTATACTTTGTATTATATTAGATTAGGAATAGGATTATAAGATACAGGATTAACTAGGAACTAGAAGAATTATTAGACTACTTCCCGGTACAGATTGAGCTAAATGTCTAAGCTAATTAGGAAAGGGAACTAGAGGAGAAGCTTAACTAGAAGGGTGCCTAATAGGGTAGGATTAGGGAGGAACTAGAGAGGGACCTAAAACTAGAGGAACTCTTAACAAAGTACCTACTAAGGCTAGAGGACATTAACAAAGTAGTAGAAGAACTAATAGGAATCCTAAAACAGGTAGCTAGAAAGCATACCCTAGTAAAGAAACATTTACTATACTAGCAACTATACTAGACTAGTAAGTATATAAGGAAGGTTAAAGTAGCAAGGAAGGCTAGGAGGCAGTAGACATAAACCTATACCTAGGAAGCATAGGATAACTATAATAAAGCCTACTAGGAAAAGAAGATCTAGATTAAGAAAGATAAGATACAAGAATAGAGATCTATAATAGGAATAATTATAAAGAAACTAGAGGAGATATAGAGGATAGCTAAATAGGCAAGGAGACCTAAATAGGATAAGGATATGCTACTACAATTCCCGGACATTATAGACTAACAAGGACAAATACAGACTATAATAGAAGGGAAAGTAAGAGCCCTAGGCCAACACTTCTTCTATAGAAAAGTATAAGCGGACCTATTAGATATAAGGGAGATAGAACAAGAGACCCTACTACTAGGTATACTAAGAGACACCTAGGTTAAACCCGAAACCATTAAAAGGATCCTAAAGAAAATTCTAGGTAATAAGGTACTAGGAGAAGATAAGATCTATAACAAACTTCTAAAAGTATATAGGAAGGGGCTAGCCCTAGCACTAGCTAATATCTTTTCACAAAGCCTAGTACTAGGACACTACCTAAGACTATTTAGGAAGTCCTTAATAGTAGTGCTAAGGAAGCCCTAGAAGGAAGACTATATACAGCTTAAGGCCTATAGACCAATAGCCCTACTTAATACAATAGGCAAGGTACTAGAAAAAACTGTCGCTAAAAGGCTAACAACCTTTACCGAGGAAAGGAATATCCTTCCTAAAGGCTAGATAGGAGGAAGAAAGAAGAGGTCAATACTAATAGCTATAGAACTAATTATAGAATAGATTAAGTATATCTAGCACTATAGTTAAAACTAGGTAGCAACCCTCCTCTCCCTTAATATCTTAGGAGCCTTTAACAATATCTCCTATAAAAGGCTCCTATATATACTTAGATAGAAAGCTATACTAAACTAGATAGTCTAATTCATCTAGTCCTTCCTATAGGAAAGATCAATATAGCTTATTCTAGGCAAATTCAAATTAGACCTAATACTAACTAAAAAGGGAATCCCCTAAGGATTAATACTCTCTCTAATCCTCTTCCTTATCTTTATAGCAGACCTACTCCTACTCCTAGAATCAAAAAACACATTAGCATTAGGGTTTATAGATAATACGAACATCCTAGCCTAGTCTAAGACAACAGAAACAAACTGCAAGATCCTAGAAGAGAAGTACTAGGAGTATAAAAAATAGGCAAGGAGGTATAGAGCAAAATTCGCCCTAGAAAAGTACTAGCTTATCTACTTTAGTAAGGCTAAATTAACCTATAATATAAAGCAATCAATTACTATCTAAGGCTTTAAAACCCAACTATTAGTAGAGCTTAGAGTACTAGGGATCTAGCTAGATCCAAAACTAAATTAGGGACTATAAGTAAAGAAGGCAAAGCAGAGGGCAGATGCCAATATACAATCTATTAATAGGCTTATAGCCTCTATATAGGGGGCTATATTCGAGAAAGCTAAAGTTATATATAAAGCAATTATCAAGCCGGCAATGCTATATAGAGTATAGATATAGACAGCCTAGGAGAAAACACTAAAGAGGATTAAACAACTAGTTAGCAGGTCCTAAACCTAAAGCCTAAAGAAAATCCTAGGAGTATATAAAACTATACTAACAAGGGTAGTAGAAATGGAATTAGGGATCCTACTAGTTAAACAATACTTCAAGGGACTAAGACACTAATATACAGTAAAGACAATAGAATACCTAGCCTAATAGACTATCTAAAAGGCACTAGACAAGATAAAGGCCTAGTGCATTAGGACTAGGAGGCGAGACAGACTATAAATAACTCCCTAGAAAGTTAAAGACCTAGAGCAATATAGAGTCTTAATAAGAGAAATGCTAGAGAAAGAGCTTTAGGGACTAAACATAAGGCTAAAGGAAGATAAACTAAAGAGAGGGAAACAAAGCCTAGTAGAATCAATTGCTAGACACCTATAGGAGCAGGAATAGAACAAAATACAAGTTAGACTAGGAACCCTAAAGGCACTAATCAAATTTAGTTAATACAACTACTAACTCTATAAGGACCTAAATAGGGCCGAGGCAAGCCTAGCTATCTAAATCAGATCTAAACACATTAGATTCAGATCTTACCTGTTTAGAAGAAACGTCCTAGGAATTGAAAGTAGGGCTTACTAATATAGCTACCAATCTTAGAACCCTAAGCATATACTGCTAGTCTGCCCTTAATAGTTAGAAGGTAGAAGTGATTAGAGACTAAAAGCAATAGAAAGGGAATACGACAAGCTAATCTAGAGCAAAGAAGACCTAAAGAGGATAGTAAAGTAGATTATTAAATAGGGATTTATACAACAATTCGCACTAGTAAGGGAAACTAAGGAGTAGATAAGAAGGAGGGAAGAAGAGGGGGAAAGGAGGGCAGGGCAGCAGGCAAGGTAGTTAGAGGGTAACAACTATAACACTAGTATACCCTAGAGGAAGGAGAACAAGGAAACAAGGAAGATTAACACTTATAAATAGGACAAGAGGGAGGTTTTTACTAACTAAGTTAGTTTCCTACCTAGAACAATACATAGAAACAGACCTGTATAGGCCGAAAGGCACTATAATAGGTCTATCTATATATCGATTATCGTAGGCTTAATGCTATTACTATTAAAGACCGTTGTCTACTTCCGCTTATTAACGAGACCCTCGACCGCCTTTCTAGCGCCTACTTCTATACTATATTAGATATTAAGGATACGTACTATCGTATCTGCATTCGTAAGGGCGATAAATAGAAAATAGCCTTCCGTACCCGCTATAGCTATTTCGAGTATTTAGTTATACTATTTAGGCTAGCTAATACCCCTGCGACATTCTAGTCCTATATTAATTAGGCCCTTTCGGGCCTATTAGACTATCTCTATATAGTTTACCTAGATAACATCCTAGTTTATACCTATTCGCCTAATATTGCGGAATATTAGGCTGCTATATATAAGGTACTCGACCGCCTACGGGCCTATAGCTTATATTATAAGCCTTCTAAATACACCTTTACTACTAAGGAGGTAGCCTTCCTTAGCTTCCTCGTATTAACTAAGGGTATTAAGGCTAATCCCGATCGGATTAAAACAATTACTAAATAGCCTGTTCCTACGTTAATTAAGGAACTATAGTCGTTTCTTAGCTTCGCTAATTTCTATCGTCGCTTTATTAAAGGCTATTTATAGTATATAATACCCCTAACTAAGTTTACTAAAACTAAGGCTAACCTATCTAGGGAGTTTAAATAGACTAGCAAGGCATAAGCCGCTTTTAACGGTTTAGAGCAACGTTTTACTAAAGTCCCCTTATTATACTATTTTATACTAAGCAAACAGATCCGAATTAAGACTAACGCATTACAGTTCGCTATATTAGCTATTATATTACAATAGGCTTATAATACCTACTAGTACCTAATTGCCTTCTTCTTATAGAAGATAATCGATATAGAGCGTCGTTACGAGACCTACGAGCAAGAGCTCTTAGCAATCGTAGAAGCCTTTAAGTACTAGCGCTACTATCTCGATAGTGCTTAGTATACAATTTAGGTCTATACGGACTATAACAACCTACGTAGTATTACTAAGGTTACTAGGGTTATAGGTCGATAGGCTAGATAGGCCGTCTACCTCGCTAGGTTCGATTTTAATATATTATACCGGCTAGGCGTAAGTAACCCTACCGATAGCCTATCGAGGCTACCTAATTACGATAGCGAGACCTAGTATATTAATTCACTATTTCTAACCCTATAGTATAAGATTGCTATAGCCCGTATTATTAATAAGCAAGCGTAGTATAAGCGGACTTCCGGACCCCGCGGCGGTAACAAATACTATAGCGGAGTTGTCGTTCTTCTAGTATACGTTAAAAGAAAGAACGTAGATCGCTCGAGCTATAATAACTCGATTAAGAACATTGCTATTTATAGTAATAGTCTATATAGCGATAGCACTATAGAAGAGGATATAGTAGTTCCGGCTACTAGTGCTATTAGATATATATAATACGTACCTCGTTCGATAGCGAGGGTGCTATTAAATAACCTTACAAATAGGGATAGTTAATCGTTTATAGATAAGCTATTACGGGCTTAGTAGAGGGACGCCTTTGCTATCGAACGTATTAATAAGCTTATAAGTAGGCGAAAGACTCGATCTAGTAAGAGTAATAGTTAGTCGATCGACGATAAGGGTTACTTAAAGTTTAAGGGTAGATACTATATCCCCGCTAAATAATCGATTAGATAAGAGCTTTTAAAGAGGCACTATAATAGTAAACTCGCTAGTTACTATAGCATAGAGAGGTCGTAGGAGCTACTATCGCGTATATACTACTAGCTAAATAGTAAGCGGTATATAAAGGAATATATATAGACCTATATAGTATACTAGCGAGTTAAAGCACCGAAGTACTTACTATTCGGCGAGTTGTCTTTATACCCTGTCCTAAAGAAACCATTTGCTAAACTAACAATAGACTTTATTATAGGCCTTCCGCCTACTAAGCGAAGGGGTAGTAAGGATATCTTCGATGCTATCCTTATTATAGTAGATCGATTTACTAAGGGAGCTCGTTATATCCCTACTCGGAAGGACTAGACTACTATTAATATAGCTAAAGCCCTATAGAACAATATCTTCTATAGCTATTAGGGAACCCCTAAAGGGATAGCCTCCGATAGAGGCTCGACATTTATATCTTACTATTAGAGTAAGATATACCTATAGCTAAGACTTAAGTATCGCCTATCTATAGCGTTCTATCTATAAATAGATAGCTAGACCGAGAGGCAGAATGCTATACTATAGCAGTACTTACGAAGCTATATTAACGAGGACTCTAACAAATAGGTTAACCTCCTATAACTAGCCGAATTCGTATATAATAATAGTATATATTTATTAACTAAGGTCTTACTATATATAGCTATAATAGGCTAGAATGCTACTATACTATAAGACCTACTATCGCTCGAGGCCGAGCGTAAGGAAAGGGAAGCGCGTTAAGTACTAGAGATACTAGCGGTAATAGAACGTGTCTAGAAGATACGAGAAATCTATACTAAAATAGCTAAGAAGCTAATAAAGGCTTAAGAGTACTAAAAGACCTATTACGATAAGCATTATACGCTAATAACCTTTAAGCAAGGCGATATAGTTATACTTAGCACTAAGAACCTCTATATCCGCAAACACCTATCGCCTAATAGCAAAACACGCCCTAAATTAGCACTACGGTTTATTAGCCCCTTCCGAATCCGAGAGCCGAAAGGTAATAGCTAGGCCTACTAGTTATAGCTTCTACCTTATTATACTATCTATAACACCTTCTATATCTCCCTCCTTAAACTATACTACTAGCGCGAAGGCGATAAAGCGCCTGCTAAGTTAGAAGAAGTCTTAGCTAATAGTAAAGAGTTATAGTCTATAGAACGCATCCTAAAGTACCGAACTAGACAAGGCAAGAAGGAGTACCTATTAAGATAGCAAGGCTATTTACCTAAATAGGACTCGTAGGAAGCTAAAGGTTCTTTTAAAGATATAACTAAGTTGTTAGATAAGTATTAGACTAGTATAAAGAATAAGAAGAAGGCTAAGGGCCTATAATGCCGCCTAGGAATAATACTACCCCCGGGGTACTATTAGCTAACTAATTAGGGGCAAGCAATTGTTAGCAAAGGACAATAAGACTATACTACTATAGTAAACGCGTACCGAGTATTAATAAGCGCGCTATAGCGCGTTAACTAATCGTATACTCTTTTAAGGGCTCTACCTCTTTACTAATACGCTCTATAAGGCCTTCTCCTAGCACTTAGGTCCCCCTCTTGTTCCTTTATCCTATCGAGGCCTCGAGGCCTAGGCAATCGGCGAGGACGGCGCGGCCGGCGCGGCTATATTAGTAACGGTGTTGCGGAGTATATTGCTATTTAAGAGAGGAAAGACACGGCTATATTAGTAACGGTAGTACCGAGTTATTGTTAGTTAAAGAAGGAAATTAGAAGCAAGGTAAAGTCGGCGCTAAGACGACTAGCGCCGCTATTATTAACATTACCTGCTGCTATCGCTACGCCTATAGACACAACCTTACCTATACTACGAGCCTAAGGCACTATACTAGGGTAAAAGATTAAGTATGTTAAAGGTTTAATTAAAACTTTAAGCCGCTTAAAAGATTAAGCGACTAATAGACTAACTAAGGGCAAAAACTATAGAGCTAAGCTAGCCGAGGTCGATCTTGCGGATAATAGGTTACTCCTCGATCTTTCCGACTCTTTAAGCGAGGCGAACCTTAACTATTACACTTATAATAGCCTTTACCTATAGAAACTAGACAACTATGTTTTTTGAAAAAATAAGATAAGATTAACAATTAAAGGCTGCTAAACCTAACTAATTAGGGCTAGTAAAACTACGATAGTAAATAATAGCCCTCGTAATAATAAGAACAACCCTCGGGAGCGGACATTTCTAGGTCTTTTAAGAGTAGACGCAAAGAACTCGGACAACCTTACTTAGAACGGGGGCAGTGCTATAATACCCCGTATACCTACCTATTATAGTAGGGAAGGTACGCTCGTATTATAATTAGTTGCTAGCCTTCAATTTATATAGCTATATAATACCTTATTATTACTATAGCAGTAGTAATAGCGCAGTTAGAAGTCGGACATTATATTAGAGGTAAGGTTTAATAAGGTTATATAATTAGGTAGTTAAGCGTTTAATTTAGCGCGGACTAAGCGGCTTATTAGACCTGCTAAGTTAGTAGCAATAGAGGTTGAGATTAGAATATAGACTAGCTACGAGGGCGTAGCCTTTAGAAGGGAAGCGTGTATTAGGACTAAAGAGATTATACGTGATTAGTATATAACTAGGCTCGAGTAAAGCTAGGGTCTTAATGCCTTAGGCAGGGCTTAGCGCTTAGCGTTAGGCTAACTAGCCTAGCTTCCTCCCTCTCCTCTTAGATCTCTATCGAATACTATACTAATTTACTACTACCCTATCTACCTACTAATATAACCCTTCTTACAATCTATAGACAATTAGCTAAGGGTACTAACTAATTAAAAGTATATATATATACAAGCTATTATAGTTTAGTTTAGAAACTATACTTATTAGGTATGAATTTTATCCTTTCGCTCGCTATTTAATTCCCTAACTACTCGGTAGAATATTATTATCTAGATCTAGGTAGAACTTATCGATTTCCCTAGAAGTCCTCCTTAAGAAGTTCTAATACTTTCTAACTAAACTATTCTCTAATATTAAGTACTAGGATAGCTCCTCCCTTAGTATCGGTATAGTATATAAAAGAGCTATAAGGCAGCTCTATATAACGTTCTACTAGTTACTCGCTATACTAAGGCTAAATACTAGTTCGTTCCTTAGAACTCTTAGTTATTTAGGAGATATTAAGGGTAGGGTAGGTAGTAACTTCGTATTGTATAAGGAGGTAGAGGCTGCTATAGAGGAGTCCTACAACCTATAGAAGATAGTAAAAGATATAGAGGTAGCTATAGGTCTCGGTACCTAGTTAAATTTCTAGTAGGTAGAGTATAAGGATATTTAGAGAGAGTATTAGGTAGAGTTGCGAAGGCAGGTATATAATATAGTCTAGAAAATAGGGAGAATACCTATAACTATAAGTATTAGGCTCTTTAACCTTCCTTATTTTTCCCTATTTTCTTTTTATAAAAATCTAAACTAATACAAATTAACCGGAATGTCTATCTTCTTTTAGTTCTTTAAAAAACCTAGTAGCGTAGCTAGTAGCGTAGCCGGTAGCGTAGCCGGCCTTTTTACTCCTTAGTACTAACGGGATTTTCGAAGACTTCTATTACGTACGGCTAATAAAGTATACTATACTATATATATATACTATATACGTTATAGCAATCTAGAATCTACGACTATCGATTAAACGAGAAAAGGGAAGCGGAATAGTAGCGAACAATTAGAGACGAAGGGAAGATAGTTAAGAAGGAAGGGAGGACGAATAGAAAGCACTATATACTAGGGTAGAGGAGGTACTAAAGGCGGAAGATAGAAGAACCCCTAAGAGGGTATATAGGATAATAATCTTAGAACTCCTTAGAGGACTAAAAGCAATCTATAACTAGGCAACCTACGTAATTACAAAGGTAGCTAATATAGTCGTAGTAAAGATTACGAAGAAACAATAGGAGACAAGCCTACACTACCGCACCTAGGTAGTAGTAGCTAGTTAGGAGGCGCTAAAACCCCCGAGGACAGTAGTTAGAGTCTACATTACGGACCTATAGGAGCAAAAGGAAATCTAAGGACTTATAGGGAAAGAGATTGTAGAAAGAATTATAGTTAAAGAGGTAATTAGGGCTAGGAACGAAGGTAAAGGGGTAATCAAGCTATTTATAGTACAAGAGTAGGACAAAAAGAAGCTAGAAACACAAAAAGAATAGACAACAAAGATAGGGAAAACAGCAAAGGTCTCCTAATAGTAATTTATAATTATAGCCTATAATATAATAAGAAGCTTTAAGGAAGAATAGGATATTAAGAGCCTATAGAGACAAAACTAAGCTATATACCTAGGCCTAAAGATTACAAAAGTGGCATAGATTAAAAGGAAAATCGAAGAGACTAAGAAGCAGTCTTCCCTAATTATCTAGGTAGGGAGTGTAGAGCAAGCTAATATAGTACTAGACTAGGGGTTGTTCTAGGACTTCGAAAGATTGGAAACAGAGATATACAGAAGCAACTATAGGATAATACAGTGCTTTAAATGTTAATACTATAGACACTTAGTAGCTAAGTATACAAAGACAACTAATACCTACTCCTATTATATAGGGGATTACTAGGTTAAAGAATGCAAAGCATATAAGGGAGAAGCAAGATATATATACTATACTAAAAGACACCCCTCTTAGGCGAAGGAATGCCTAGTAAGAATATAGGCAGCTAGGAAGGCAAAGGAAGCTAGAATCAATATACTAAAAAGATACACAACGAGCTAGGGTAGCTAGATATAGAAGCAACCTAGCTAAGTGCTACAAAAGAGGTCTAGACAAGATAATAGGTTCACATTTAGGGCCTTATAAGTATAAGAGAGTTACTAGCAACTAAGGAGACTAAGATACCTTAATATTATAGGAAAGGAAGCAGGGCAGACAAAGCTTAGTTAAATGTTAGTCTAAAGTAAGGGAAGACTAAAGGAAAACTTATAGGGAAATAATATAGATAAAACCTAATAAACATTGCAACATTACTAAACATTATACAGTATAATATTAATAAGAGTAAAGACAAGGTATAGAGGAGCTTCCTTTAAGCACTAAACCTAAAAGAACATTACATTATTGCAATCTAAGAGCCCTAGCTTAACCTATATACGAAGAGACTAGCAATAGTTAAAGACCTAAGATACTACCTAATTATCTACAACTAGGGAGCCCTAAGGATATATATCTATATTAGCAAGGAGATAGATATAGAAACCTAGCAGGCTATACTATAGGAGGATAGGGACCTAATATTAATTCAAGTAGAGACATCCTAAGGTACACTCTAAGTCTACTATATATACAACCTACTACTAGACTTAAGAAGCAGTACCTAACTGAAAACCCTAGAAAGACTACCTAGAGTTATCTAGGGGAACACCTACTAAATCCTACTTAGGGATTTCAACCTCTACTACCCCCTCTAAGGCTTAGACTTTACCCTAGCTTACTACTTCCTAGTAGGAAGACTAATTAATATATTAGAGAGGGAAGGAATAGAAATTGTTACCCTAAAGGGACTAATTACTTAGGAGGCAAGAGGAAGCAGTAGTATACTAGACCTATACTTTGTATTATACTAGATTAGGAATAGGATTACAAGATATAGGGTTAACTAGGAACTAGAAGAATTATTAGACTACTTCCCGGTACAGATTAAGCTAAATGTCTAAGCTAATTAGGAAAGGGAACTAGAGGAGAAGCTTAACTAGAAAGGTGCCTAATAGGGCAGGATTAGGGAGGAACTAGAAAGGGACCTAAAACTAGAGGAACTCTTAACAAAGCACCTACTAAGGCTAGAGGACATTAATAAGGTAGTAGAAGAACTAATAGGAATCCTAAAATAGGTAGCTAGAAAGCATACCCTAGCAAAGAAACATTTACTATACTAGTAACTATACTAGACTAGTAAGTATATAAGGAAGGTTAAAGTAGTAAGGAAAGCTAGGAGGCAGTAGATACAAACCTATACCTAGGAAGCATAGGACAACTATAATAAAGCCTACTAGGAAAAGAAGATCTAGATTAAGAAAGACAAGATACAAGAATAGAGATCTATAATAGGAATAATTATAAAGAAACTAGAGGAGATATAGAGGATAGCTAAATAAGCAAGGAGACCTAAATAGGATAAGGATATGCTACTACAATTCCCGGACATTATAGACTAATAAGGACAAATATAGACTATAATAGAAGGGAAAGCAAGAGCCCTAGGCTAATACTTCTTCTATAGAAAAGTATAAGTAGACCTATTAGATATAAAGGAGAAAGAACAAGAGACTCTACTACTAGGCATACTAAGAGATACCTAGGTTAAACCCGAAACTATTAAAAGGATCCTAAAGAAAATTCCAAGCAATAAGGTACTAGGAGAAGACAAGATCTACAACAAACTTCTAAAAGTATACAGGAAGGGGCTAGCCCTAATACTAGCTAATATCTTTTTATAAAGCCTAGTACTAGGACACTACCTAAGACTATTTAGGAAGTCCCTAATAGTAGTGCTAAGGAAGCCCTAGAAGGAAGACTATATACAGCTTAAGGCCTATAGACTAATAGCCCTACTTAATACAATAGGCAAGGTACTAGAAAAAATTGTTACTAAAAGGCTAACAACCTTTGCCGAGGAAAGGAGTATCCTTCCTAAAGGCTAGATAGGAGGAAGAAAGAAGAGGTTAATACTAATAGCTATAGAACTAATTATAGAACAGATTAAGCATATCTAGTACTATAGTCAAAACTAGGTAGTAACCCTCCTCTCCCTTAATATCTTAGGAGCCTTTAATAATGTTTCCTATAAAAGGCTCCTATATATACTTAAATAGAAAGCTATACTAAACTAGATAGTCCAATTTATCTAGTCCTTCCTATAGAAAAGATTAATATAGCTTATTCTAGGCAAATTCAAATTAGACCTAATGCTAACTAAAAAGGGAATCCCTTAGGGATTAATACTCTCCCTAATCCTCTTCCTTATCTTTATAGTAGACCTACTCCTACTCCTAGAATCAAAAAATACATTAGCATTAGGGTTTGTAGATAACACAAACATCCTAGCCTAGTCTAAGACAATAGAAACTAACTATAAGATCCTAGAAGAGAAGTACTAGGAGTATAAAAAATAGGTAAGGAGGTATAGAGTAAAATTCGCCCTAGAAAAGTACTAGCTTATCTACTTTAGTAAGGCTAAATCAACCTATAATATAAAGCAATTAATTACTATCTAAGGCTTTGAAACCTAACTATTAGCAGAGCTTAGGGTACTAGGGATCTAGCTAGATCCAAAACTAAATTAGGGACTATAAGTAAAGAAGGCAAAGTAGAGGGTAGATACTAACATACAATCTATTAATAGGCTTACAGCCTCTATATAGGGGGCTATATTCGAGAAAGCTAAAGTTATATATAAAGCAATTGTTAAGCTAGCAATGCTATATAGAGTATAGATATAGACAGCCTAGGAGAAAACACTAAAGAGGATTGAGCAACTAGTTAGTAGGTCCTAAACCTAAAGCCTAAAGAAAATCCTAGGAGTATACAAAACTATACTAATAAGGGTAGTAGAAATAGAATTAGGGACCCTACTAGTTAAACAATACTTCAAGGGACTAAGATACTAATATACAGCAAAGACAATAGAATACCTAGCCTAATAGACTAT